>NC_072455.1:21399867-21699867 GCF_027596085.1 Anoplopoma fimbria | reverse complement strand
TAACAAGGTGGATTTAATAAATGAAGATTGGTTACAGGAACTTTGTTCTCTTCTCTTTAATACACAACCTCTTTCTGTAAGGGCAAAGAATCTGATCTTAAAAACAAAAAAAGAGCATTAAATGGTATTTTATGCTTTAATAAAAATGTGAGAATAGTTTACACATATACATCGGGACAATCACATCAATAGTTGTTGTTTTTTTGTTTTTTTTACACATCGTACAAGTATATAGCAGCATATGTTTAATACTGTTGAGTCTCTATATGAAAAAATACAGCTTTATTTTACAAAACGGTTCTTGCTTTGCCTTTTTTGCGGAGATGAGAGTGAACGGTTTACAAGTGTCAGTTAACTATACAATAATTCATGAGACATTCACATGGAGCCGAGTGACGCCTTCAGAAGTGATAGTATCCTGATTTCCTTTTCCTGCAAAGAGAAGAGATGGTTCAGTATGTAGACTCCTTTTTTATGAAAAAGTTGACTGAATACACTTATGATAAAATAATTAAAACTTAGAAACAATGAGGAAGTAAATAACTTTTTTACTGAAGGGTCAAGGTTGCACTACAGATTCAAAACTCAACATGGTCTAACTAAAACCTTTATCAACATTTAGGATGACAGGTTTCTTCCATTCTCACATATGCTTGTTTTGCAAGTAAAGATGACTCATTTCTGGTTACCCAGAATACTTCTAGTCCTTATAACATGCACATTAGTATCTACCCAAGTTATGAGTCATACCCTGGGTTTGGTGATGTTCACAATAGGAACTTTATATGGAAAAATGGAGTTCATGGTAGAACATTCCCCCCTCTAATTTTTCTGTCTTTCACATGCCTTTCTGTATGGCACCTAGTATTTATCATCTGGCTCTGTGTGCTTTAGTGTGTACTTTTCTAGGAAGTTCAAATGGAACAAACGCAAACCTTACTTTATAATTTGCATGTATAGCTGAAGTAGATATAAACAATGTGCAGGCGTGTCTTTGACTCCTGTGGTCAGTCCTGAATTTGTAAAACTGCAGGATTTGGCTTCTCCATTTGATCACAAGTAACAGAGTGAGGCGTAATGCTTTATCACACTGAAAACATCTGGGCAGATCAACCATACATTAATGTTTAAATGTTTATGTCTGCTACATAATGTAATATAGACTTTAAAGCCTGGAAAGATTCTGAGCATTCAGGGGAGAGCTTTCCCAGCTGATAAATTCATCACTTTGCATTAAAACCGCTGACTCACGAAACCCATAGTACTTCCTGTAAAAGCTCATTTGTTTAGTTTCCATTCATCCTCCAGTTTGGACCGTGCACAAAAGAGGAGCGCAGAGGGAATATTTTGCATGTGTGACAGCAGTGTGCAAGATGGAAGCCTACAACTAAAATGTAAGTAATCCGATACATGTTTAAATTTAGATTTACTAATAAATGTGTGAATGCCGATATGTGTGTTCATGTTCGACTTAATATCACGTCTTAACAGCTGTCTTTCAACTGGCCATTTTATTTGTACGACAGCGTATTAGGGTCAAAAATCCCAAATTTACAAGATAAAAACTCAAATCAGTATCTTGATTTCTTCTGAATAGGACCAACTCACTGAGATGTCTCTTTAAAGTCTGTACGCTAATGATAACGTGGTGATTCTGGGCTAAAATGACCAATATTTCCTCATTGCTAAATCAGATTGCAGAATGTCATTTGATCAGGTCATCAATACGCAGCAGGCAGCAGCGTCTGTGATGTGATGAGGCTGATCTAACCTCGCAATGACAACGTGGTTCCTTAACAAAAACAAACATACACCTAATAAGTTTATTTTCACGTGAATTTGTGTCTTTCATCTCAGAGATGTTCTGAGGTTATTTTTGCAAATGTAGGATTTTAGAATCTTAAAAGAATATTCACGTCTTTTTTTTTTTTTTTTAATCTGTGTATTTTTCTCATTTTTTTTAATGATTTTATTTATTTTATAAGAATAACACATAATACATACACATTATAATACAATAACATAACCGTTACCTTGTGTCTTTTAATAAATGGAATTAAGTGTATTTTATATACATATCTGGCTGTACAAAGCACTTCCTTTATCACTGATGTGAAATAATTTAGTCAAGATATTTTAGTATTTGTCACTAATAATTAAAACTATTATGTTTACGTTTTAGAATATCGCCTATTTTTTAAAATATGAGGAAAAACAATTTCAGTTTTCACATTTTCATAACTTTATTTGGTTTGTCTCACCTGGAGCAGTCGTGTCCGCTCCACCCTGGACTGCAGTGACACCTGTTCGGCCTGATGCATCTGCCTCCGTTCAGACAAGGGGACGAACACACAGCTGTGGACACGACATTCATAAAACACAGTCATCACACGTGTAACCACACGTTTCTGCTCATGAAGGTCTAGGAAAAATGGAAATATGCTGCCTATCTGTTGAGACTGGTTTTACTGCATTATCTCCCCTATACGCAGAGATGCCATAGAAGAAAGGTGGGACTGTCCTTTAAAGGAGTGCTGATTCATCTCCTGTGTTTGCTTTGAGCACTCAGAGCACAAAACCCTGCAACACACTGCCATGACAGGCAGATGGTTAAGTGCTCACTCACTCTTTCTCCTTGGTGACACTCACTATCATAAATCCTCATTAACACTACCATTGATAAAAAACAACAATTGAGATGTAATTGGCAGTTTAAATTACATATTTGTAGTAACAAAAAAAGTACAACACAAGAAAATGCAAATGAATACCATCAGGAAATTATAATAAAAAGCATAAAAGACTAAACACTTATTTTGTCTAGTCGGAAATAATCATATTTTTCCAGTTGATCATTAAAAGCTTTATAAATGATCATAAAAAAAAGTAAAAGTTTGTATCTGAATCTTCTTGTTGAGAATGGAGCCTCCAAGACAGATATACTTATGTTGATACATTATTATTTACTAACAATTGTTATTTACTTATTTTTTATATAACTTAGTTATGAGTAATAGAAAAATTATCAAATGCATGAGTTGAGAAAAATAAAACTCTGGTGTCACACAACCCTCCTGAGTGCCGGGTGATAATGACAGTGATGTTAGAGGAGTCCTGTTCAGTGAGGGCTCTCTCTCTCTCTCTCTCTCTCTCTCCTACGTCACTGTGCCTTTAATGCACCCAGCATGTGAGGTGCTTTACTCACATACCGGCCTAAACATGTGGCACCATCGCTGACTCACACGTGAACTCACCACTGTGACAGCGTGTGCCGCTCCACCCGCTGGGACACTCGCACTGGTAGGGTGCCACGCAACGGCCTCCATTCAGGCAGGGCAGGATGCAGATAGCTGTTATTGAGAAGGAGAGAGGAGTCACGTAAACAGGAAGTCATTTAAAGACACCAGTTCCTTCTATCTGTGTTGAATGCCAAAAACATTTGATTCAGTTTTGAAATTCCAGATCTTTGTGACCGCAGGCTTGAGAGCAGAATGCTTTAGTAGTGATCCATCTCAAGTTTCAAGAAGACAACCCAGTGGCTGGGTATAGAGAAAAGTCAGCCCAGTAGTTCTACTTTAAACCCCCCTGTCCATGGTTTGTTTTAACAAATGCACAGTAAAGTCAAAAACAAATAACTCTATTTTTAGGGAGGATGAATTGATTAGTTGCTAACATTTGCTATTTGGCACTAAATTATATATATATAAATTATATATATATATATATATATATATATAATATATATAATATTTAAGTTACTGTGGATTCTTTACTGTTTTTTAATTGCTCATTTGCTTATTTATAATTACTTATTTTTGATCTTGTTTTTTTACTATGTCTCTTGTTTGCACTATCCTCTATGCTGCTGTAATCCTGTAAATTTCCCCGCTGCGGGACTAATAAAGGATTATCTTATCTTATCTTAAATACAAAGTAGAGCTGAGGCTGACTGTTTTGCAGGTATTGATCATAAATGACACATTTAAGTTTGACTTCATGATGAATTAAGATGAAAAGTCAGAGGATCACCAAAATCAGTGGACTTTCTCCTCTGGGAAACATGAATGTCTGCAGCACATTTTGTGCTAACCTTTCAAGTAGATGTTTCACAGGATATTTGCAAACTTTGACCTGCTGACGGTCCTTGACGAAAAGTCAGACGATCACCAATGTGAGCAAGATTCTTCCTCAGATGCTTGATTGCGTTATTCAGTGTTAAAAAGGCTAATATTATAGAGCAGTCTCCTATCTTGTGTATTGATTTTTTGGTGACTATTGTTCCTTTAGTTTCTGTTTTGAGTGAGCAAGAGAGAAAAATGTCATTCTGTGTGGCTGTGTAGCAACAAGGCTGTAAAGCCTTGTGCAACAGCACAAAGTATATAATCCTGCAGGCTTAATATTAATCCTCTCATTCTTCTTCCGTACAAAAACTTGCCACCTAACTTGTCCCGCAGCATTGCAAGCACATGCATAAAAAATACATCAAAACGTGCGGCCTGGTCAGGAATCGAGTGCTATTTCGCTTCTCAGAGATTCGCCCAGCGGTTTCCACGGGAACGGGGAGTAACGGCGAGAAATTTCCCCATAGAGATGAATGCGTTTTGGGCGTGGAGAGAGCTTAAAAGCACTCAACTTTGGGCCCAGACTGACTCGTCATACTTTAACGGAAAAAAATGATTTGAGGTTTAAAACGTGAAAGAAACTCTGGACTATATTGGGCCAAATGGGCATTTCGATAGCTAGCACAGATTTCATGACATCAGAGTTTAAGTTTCAGGAAAATTTAAGCCTTTTTCAGAGTTTACAATGGGTGTGTATTGCATGGAATGTTCAGACCTAGTGCACGTGATGTCATAGTTAGAGTGAGAGGAGCTTCAAAATCTTGTGAAAAAAATATTTTAAAATTGCCAGAATTCCCACAATTTTCACTCTTCAGGCATATTCTTTGGTTCAAATTGTAGATAAACTTGTCCTAGTCGCAGCCATAACACTATGGAATCCAACAATCTTACACATTTGACTCCATGTGCCTGAAAGCAACATGAACTCCAACCAACTACTCCATTAGACTCCATGTTGATTCTTTTTCTCAAAGAAAGCAGCACATTTTCAGCAATGCTCTGTGACTGATTTCAGCTTTCAGCATTCCAACGCATAGTTGTCATTGCCATTGTCTGTTAGAATCTGCTCAGCAAGCTGCGTGTATTCATGCTTGTTCAGATAATCCCAGTGAGTTGTAACATAAGAACACTTACGCTCCTCACAGAGTCGGCCCATCCAGCCCTCGGGGCAGGCGCAAATGTTGGGCCGCTGGCACACACCTCCGTTCTGGCAGTGCAACCAACACACCGCTGAGGGAGAGGACACACACACAAAGGCATGTCAAATTAAGACACACACACAAAACGTATATTCATTACGTATATATGTAGAAAGATTCATTTTTACACTTCGCTTACAGTAGACAGTCTTCCTTTTAAACAACAACAACTTCATGCACTACAACAAAGGGAGCATTCTCAAGCTGCAGATTAAATTCCTCATCAACAGAACAGAAACCCCCTGAGTGTGTGTGTGTGTGTGTGTGTGTGTGTGTGTGTGTGTGTGTGTGTGTGTGTGTGTGTGTGTGTGTGTGTGTGTGTGTGTGTGTGTGTGTGTGTGTGTGTGTGTGTGTGTGTGTGTGTTTAGACAGGAACATGCACAAACTTAGCAGCCGTTGAGGAAAGCTTGGCCTGGATCCAGCCTTTGTTTTTTAATTGAGTTTTGGTTGCATGACATCTGATATGATTATACTTCCTCTGGAAATTTACATCGAAGGGAAGAAGCTCATAAACATGGCACTCTAGCTTTTATCTGCACCCATGTTTTTAAACTGTGTCAGTCTGTGATGTTTTTTCTATGATGAACCCAATTCCCCTCTACCTGCCCCAGTGATTTTCAACAATGGCCATGGCGAAAGGGAAACTCAATTTATTGTATTAACCACAGACAGGTCCGTGTCAACAGGTCGCATTTGTTTCCTGTTCAAATTACAGCTCTTTTCTTACAGTTTGATCATTATACAATGCTCAGTTTATAGTTTAGCATGTGGTGCTTGCGGAACTGAATTTTCCATTCCTTCTAATCCACACAATTTATCTTAAAACCGCACTGCATTCTGGTCAACTGAGCTTATTGTAGGACAGATGATATAAAAAGTCTCAAACGAAGCTCTTCCACTTTGATCCTGAAGACAGAAGGAGAATAATCCCAACCAGACTCTATTGTCGATGCTGGAAATATCTTTAAATCATGTCACATTGTATATTTGTATCCACAGGAATAAGAGAAATACACCAACAGGCGACACATAAGCCCCTGAGATGCCAAACCCTTTAACAGTACTAACATGACAGGTTTTTTTTCTTCATTGAATGGGGCTGGATCCAGGCTGTGAAAAGTACTCATATATGAGTTCACAGGAAGAGGCATCAGTAATGGTCCAGCCAGAGGGGAGAGGTTCTGTGGTGAAGCTGACATCCTTTTCCCAACCTTAACTGGTAATGAGGAAAAGGCACTGAGAACCCTTAGCGAGACACACTGCATACCCCCAACTGGTGTAAAACCAGTAGCAGTAGGCATCAGAGGACAGAGAGAGGAGGCACAGAGATTAAAAAAGCGGATAAGCAGCATGACGTCATGCTGCAGAAGGGAGAGTCAGGAAGCAGGAAGTGTCCCGAGAAAAAAGGGTGAGCGTCCCTTCTGTTAAACACAGAGGAGTTCTCTCTCTACCTCTGCATGTGGGAGGCGGCGTCCAGGTGCCGTTCTCCAGACACCTGCTCCTCCCGACGCCCTCCATGGCGTAGCCGCCAAAACACGAGTACGCCGCCACGTCCCCAAACTGGAACACCGCCCCCCGCACCACCCCATTGGCCACGTGGAGGGGGGGGCCACAGGACACCCCTGTACCGGATGGAACGACCCACGAGTTACTCGCTACACGTTTTGTGTCTCTGACTTAACATGCTGCTACTTTACTGAATGGCCTAAAAAGTTTGTGAGCATATCAGTCTTTTGTTTGAGCAGAGAGGAAGAATTGCAAGTCTACAGGGAGTGGACACAATACAACAAACACCTTAAAGTACAGAACAATAGCAGCTTTTAATGCTCATCTCATTTTGAGATTGAGGTGTTAATAAAAACAGAGGCCTCTTATTGTCTCTCTTTCCTGAAGAAATCGTTCCTGTTGTAATTATACCCCCTTTAACATTACAAAATAAGAAAGTATTTTACAGTCATGTACCAGTAATTCAGGAAGTGATGCAATAGATTTCTTTCAAAATTTGTAATATGAGTTTCCAGAAAGCTGTGTGTTTGTGGGGCTTCTAGATTGTATTATAAGGTGTTACTGTTATTTTGCCCCTTCTGTTGCAATAAAAAAAAATATTGAATGTTAAATTGTGCACTGCAGAGTACGAAATCTGTGTCCATTGGATGAAATCAAGTATCCCCCATTCATGCAAAATATCCAAATATACCAGATAATTCAGTTGTGTGGCTTTAGAATCGGTGGACTACCTCTTGGTGGGGAAAAGTAGGAAAAAGGATCAGAGTGAACATGCATATACATGAATAAACACCAGGCAAATACAAACAATGAGCCATGGCAACATGTGCATAATTCTGTTGCATATTCAGGAAAACTGCACGCAAGAAAGATCAGAGGATTATCGGACAAAGGTTGCCATAGAAGCGGCAGAGGTGCCCATTATCAGCCCGGCAAACAGGACACCAACGCGGTGTTTGATGCAGCCCTGTTTGTTTTGATTAAAGCTCAGTGAGAGACGGACATCGACAAATAGAATTGATACTTCAGCCAACAGCCATGCAAGTGTAGAGAAGTGTTTGAGACAAGACAAAGGGAGCATGCAGAGGTGTGAAATATCAAAAATACACAATTTCTACTTAATTAGCTCCTGATTAAGGACATGATTTGCTAGTTTGAGTACATATTGACTTCTTAACTTGATTGATTTCCCCAAACGTAACTAAATCTTATGATCTGGATCTCAAACTGAGCAAGAAAAAAATGGGAAATGCTATATTGAACAATATATTTTCTTACACAAACACTTAACAAGAATACACATTTTTGGCAATTATTTGTCAAAACTGAAAGTATTGTAACAAAAATGTGTAGTGTGACCGTTGAACAATAAAGTTAACTAGCAACGATATTTTTGAGCAGTAAAACTAACTGTGAATAAGGTGATTTTAATAACTATAAATTATAAAAATTAACCATAAATAAAAACAATCTTAAACAAAAAAATAATCAAGGCAAAAAATGCAATAAAAAAAGAAAACAATTACCAAACGTACTACAAATTATATTCACCTGTCTACCAACATATGTACCACTACTGATGTCATGATTTTTCAATATTAGTGGCCCGCTGATGGCTTCGCTAGGCTTCATTATTGATGGATAATGTGATTACATCTTTGAGATGAGGTTCTACATCTATTGAAAATAAAATAAATATAATATTTTTGCCCTTTAAATAAAATACCTACGTTCACAAACGGCGCTGATGGGGCTCCAGGTCTGGTCTGGCCTGCAGGTGATGGTGCCGCCTCCTCTGATCTGCTGACCTTTGGGACAGGTGACACGGACCGTCTGTCCAACAGGAAACTCCTGCTCGGACCCGTTCCTGCTGCTGACCTCCCTCCAGCCTGGAGGAGCCGGGCAAGACTTAGCTGTAAGGAACAGAAATGTGGGATGATTGATTAGTAGATGTCTTCATCCAGTTGACACGCACTCTGTATCAGTGATACCTATTAAATCTAGAAATGAAGATAGGGCTAAACTTGGCGGTATTCTTTTTCTCTGTTTATGTTAATTGTGGTAGATAAACACTGAAAACATTTTTTTTATGTAATATCATCCAGTGAGACACCACCACAGATATTTGAGTGGTAGGGGGACTAGAAAGGCACTATACAGGTACAAGTACAAGTACATTTACCATTGCAATATACCACATATATAAGTCATGAAGACAGTATTCAAAATTGCATTATTTCTCACTAGGAGTTTCTATTTCTGTGGTGTCAAATTCTACGTGCCCAAGCATTATTTCTATGTTCAGTTCCATTTAAATAACTTTATAACAAACTTCTTTGCAGCATGTAAAATTTTCTCAGATGAGAACACTGCACTGTTTCTTTTTAAACATGTCCTCACACAAATTAAATTTTGTGTGAGGACATTAGTTGGACCTGCTCTTCCACAGAGCAAATTCAATTTTGCGTGAGAACATGTTTAATTAGTGGACATGTCCTCACACAAAATTGAATTAGCTCTGTGGAAGACCAGGAAGTCACACACTGACTTCCTTGCAACAGGCTTTGTTGTGAAACAGGTAATGAAACTCTGCGTTTCCCAATGCACAGGAGTGTTTGCAAATGCAATCGTTACGACAGTGAATGTGTTGACAAGCTGTGAAGAAGGAAGACAAACGTAACAGGAAGTCTAACAAAACTACAAACTGTATTTTGCATGCATGTTTCTGTGTTTCTTTGTGTGTTTCTCACATTGGCAGGTGGGGAAAGTGGAGCTCCAGGTGTTTCCCCCCATACACACCACCAGAGAATCTCCCACCAGGGTGTAGCCTTTATCACACTGGAACTGCACGGCGCGTCCTGTGTTCAGGTTGTGCTCTTGCACTTTACCGTACTGCATCTGTTTCGGGCTGTCGCAGCCTTTGACCTCTGACATGAGAGGAAATTATGGAGATTAAATCATGATTCAGAAAAATTAAAAACTGTCCACAAATCAGTTTTTAATACATGGTTTCCCGGCCATTTTCCATACCTTCACATGTTGGTGCTGGCAGGCTCCACGTGCCGTTGGCTAAACAGATGAGAGTCTTTGGGCCGACCAGCTGCAGACCGGCACTACATACATAACTGGCATTGTTTAGGTAGGTCTCTCCTATTGTGTGGACCTGTGCATGTTGTACTGAGGGAGGAGGCCCACAGGTTTGTGCTGAGGAGACAATAGACAAGCAGAAATGTGTTGAAGGGTAATCTGTGTGTGTGTGTGTGTGTGTGTGTGTGTGTGTGTGTGTGTGTGTGTGTGTGTGTGTGTGTGTGTGTGTGTGTGTGTGTGTGTGTGTGTGTGTGTACAATGTAATGCAACAGGTTGCTTTACATTATTATGTAACAGGATACACAAAAAGAAGCCTCCTGTCTTGCAGGTGTTGATATTCTTTTGAATCTTTTCTATTGTTTCCGTAAGAAAAATACAACCTAAACCATAGAAAATAAAGTAATATGTATATATAATAACACACAACAAGATAATGAATGTACATCCGGAAAACAAAGTATTCAAAAACAAGGGAGAAAGAAAATAAAAATAACTAAATAAAATCAATTTCTATGAATATTGGTAGATACTCTGATTCCCATCACTTATTTATACCCCCCAAAAAACAAAATATATAAATAAATAATACAAATAAAATACAATAAATGTTAAATAAATAAAGGTTGCAACAAAACTATTCAGGAGACAATATTTAATGTGTGTGTGTTCCAGCTTTACTGACCATACATTACAACCATATCCCTTTTCACAGCAGACATTTTGACTTGTCATTGATACACAGTTGTGTATTCCCATCAATGACATTATTTATGGGCTTGATGTATTTAAGTTGTGCAGACCCTGGTATTCTGCATACTGGCTCAGTGGAATGGCAGTGACACAACAAATATAATGGCACTTGTTTATACTTATATGACACAATGGCTGCTGTGAAAATGATCCTTAGGATAAAATACTTGACATTGTTTAATACACATCCTGGTCTGTCCCTCCTGTGTAAACAAACCTACCAACACACACTGGCTGGGTGCCACTCCATGTTCTGTCTCCCTGGCAGGTCTGGATAGAGTCTCCCTGTGACAAGAAGAACAATTTGTAAAGATACAAGCACAGTAGACAACCTAAGCAAAGCAAAGTCTAGAAATATTGATCTGTAGAAAGAGCTGGACACATGATATAAGATCCATGATGAGTAACTATTTTTGTATTCAATTCTCTATCTGCTCTAAAAGTCAGCAGTTTGTGCTCTTTGTGTGTCAACAGTGTAATAAAAGGTGCTCATTGTGGTGAATATGTTAAATTGCACAAGCTAGCATATCTGTTTATCAGGAACAGTGACTCAGCTCTGTTTGCTCTGTAATCGCAGACTGCTATTGATTTCTTAGGAAAAAAGTCATGTGACTTTCTGTAATCTGATTGTTAGCCATTAGCCCATTGTATTGTTTTAAAAGCACAGTGCAGGGAAGGAGAATAAGCCCTCTGTATTATTACAGGAGATGAGTGACTTACACAAATCACATCTTTTAGGAGACAAAGAAACTTTGAAAAAGATACTCAGTTAACAGAAAAGCAAGAATGTTTTCTATTATCTTGAATTTAAATTAGAGTTGGTTTTCCAACACAGCTGTGATTTTTTCACAGTTTTATTGTTAGTTTTCAGGTGACATCATTTATAAATGGTTTCTAATCTCAGATGCTGAACTACTAAAACGCTACAAAAGAAAAACTTGGCCTGATGAGCAGTACCTTCATGTCAAAGCCTGGTAGGCACGAGTACATGACAAAGTCTCCGTAGTTATAGCTGTCCCCCTCGGCCACACCGTGAAGAAGAAGTGGGGGTTTCTCACAAACCACCACCTTGCAGGAAACTGAGGAGATGGTTGGAGCCCAGCCTCCACCCAGCTGACCACACAATAAACAGACAGGACAGGGGAGTACTACATTATTTATGGTTTCTAATTGACCGGTTTAGTGGAATAAAGGAGAGCTGTGCAAACCTTTAATGGCTACTTCACAGTGACAGTGCACATTTTTTGTCTTTACAATCTATTACAACAAACTGACTGAAATGATCTGCATTTCTCTAAATCTCTCCCCAGGGTTTCATTGTCAAAAGAGTTTGAGTTATTTGAAAATGCATGTCACAACAATGTATTAACATGCAGATAAATTACCAAGATTATCTTGTTAATCATTATTCAGGAACTGAATAAATTTAGACAAATATTTGACCAACATCTTTCCTACCTGACACTCAGCTAGCGCTGACCCCTGCAGGTGGAGACCAGGAGGGCAGGAGAGGGTGATGGTGCCCTTGACGGGAGTGAGCTCCTTCCCAGTGATTACCAGATTGGGGATGGAGAAGTTGGTGGGGAGCTGGCAGGGGGTGGGTCTGCACCGAACGCTGTGTTTGGACCAGGTGCCGTCAATCTGGCAGGAAAGAGAGTCTGACTGTGTTGCTAAGTTATACCCATCCTCACACCTGGAGAGAGGGAGAATGAAGGTGAGAAGAGGGGACACACATGGGATTACACAGGGTTTTAATTGAGTTTAGCTTAGTTTCATCTGATCCTACACATTTACTGGGACTACTGGACGTCTATGTTCAAAAACTAAGGTTTTTAAACATATGGCATTAAGAAGAACAGTTTTTACCTGTATTTGATCTGGTTTGGGAAGGTGAAGGTATCTCCTATCACCTGAGTGTGGGCTACAGTAGGAGGTGTCCCACAGTTCATAGGCTCACAGCTGATTCTGGGTTCCCCCCACCTGCCGTCTCTTCCACAGGAGAGGTTTGGATACCCCTTTTGCTGGTAGCCGGGCCGACACCTGTATAAAACGGTGTCTGTGAAGGTGGCACTGCCGCCCTGCAGGACAGCATTGGGGACTGTCGGCGGGGCGACAGTGCACCTCCCCCGGCCACACACTGGCACACCAGGGCTCCACACCCCTCCCTTCTCACACAGCGCCTGAGAGGGACCCAGCAGCTTGTAGCCGTCGTCACACTGGAAGTGAACTCGGTCACCGCAGGCACGATCTCGACCGAGAACTACACCGTATTTCACCAGGGGGAGTGCACAGACGCACGGCCGACACTGAGGCACCGTGCCCACCCAGAAGCCCTGAGCGGAGCACCGCAGGATGGGATCCCCGACTACCTCGTAGCCGTCGAAGCAGACGTACTCCACCACGTCTTCGTAGTTGAAGCTGGAGCCGTTCAGGAAGCCGTGACTGATGTCCTCAGGTGGATCGCAACTTATGATGTCACAGCGAGGGGCAGCTTTGTCCCAAAGTCCATCTGACTGACATGTATGTGTCGGATCTCCGTTGAGTGTGTACCCCTCATCACATTCATAGCTTACCTTGCTGTTGAAGCCAAACACTGACCCTAAAAAATGCCCATTGGGTATTGGTGATGGTTTGCCACAGAGGGCAGGTACACAGGTGGGTGTCTTGTGGCTCCAGGTGCCATCAGCCTGACAAACACTGATAGATGTTCCTTGTAATAGCAAACCGGGCTGACAGCTCAGTTCTAACTTATTATTATAGCTGTACTCCTGTCCTTTAACAGTGACATCACTGGGGACTTTAGGGGGACCACAAGATACTGGCTCACACCAAGGCTTCTGTCCATTCCACTTCCCATCCGCCCGGCAGGCAATAGTGTCACTACCCTTCAGGACAAATCCAGGACTACACTCATAGTGCAAGACCTCAGGATACACAAAAGCACCACCGTGAGCTGTGCCGTTAGCGACAGCGCCCGGGTCGCCACAGGAGACGGGCCGACAAACTGGGGCGTCGTTTGTCCACAGTCGACCGGATACACACTGCCTCACAGGCTCCCCCACCAGCTCATATCCGTCCTCACAAGTATATTTGACCGAGCTGCCGAGGGAGGTATCGGTCACATTCACCCAGCCGTGCTCTGGACCGGGTGGTGTTTCACACTCTGCTGGGACACAGGACGGGGCTGTCCCGTTCCAGCCTCCGTCCTCCTGACACACCAACCTGGTGGGGCTTGTGATGTCGTAGCCTTTGTGGCAACTGTACTCAATGAACGTCCCATGAAGGAAGCTCAAGTCCATAGGTGAGGCTAATGTTCCAGTGTCTTTAGAAGCAGCATCAGAGCTTCCTGCCAGCTGCGCCCTAGCGTATTCACCAAAGTCAATGTGAGGAGGCAAGCCGCAGTCCGATGGCACGCAGACAGGAATAGAGCTAGACCAGCCGAACTCCTCGCAGGTCAAATGGTCTTGGCCAACTAGCTGGAAGCCAGGAAAGCAGCTGTAGAAGATGGTGACACCAAAACTGTGATCCTGGCCCTCGACGAAGCCGTTTTCAATGGGTTGGGGTGGGGTGCAGGATATCTGCACGCAAGCAGGCGGCTTAATGTCCCACTCCCCACTGGCCAGGCACTTCAGAGTCTCTGGGCCTTGAAGACGATAACCACGACGGCAGGAGTAGGTGGCACTGTGACCAAACTGGAGTTTTGTGTAAACTACTTTTCCATTGGCTGTCTGTTTGGGGATTGAGCATTCAATTGGTCGGCAAGAAGGTACCCCTCCTATCCAGAGTCCCGTCTCTCCACAGAGGACGGTGGTGTTGCCCACTAAATTATATCCAGTCTTACAGCTGTACAGGGCTTTGCTGAGGTACATCAGACCCTGGACATCAACGATACCATTAGAGATCTCCACAGGCTGAGGGCATTCAACAGGGATGCACTCTGGGTAAGGACTGCTCCACTGACCGCTAGCCAGACATGACACAGAGCCTTCTTTTCTTAAAGTGAAGCCATCCATGCATGTGTAGCTCACCACGGAGCTGAAAGGGAACGAAGATGAGGAAGAGGAAGGGCCACCGAACGACACTTCAGGCAGCGGGCCACAAAACACCTGCTTGCACACTGGAAAGGTGTCGTTCCACTCCTGGGACGGGGTGCAGCGGAGGATCCGGGCCCCCTCCAGGACGTAGCCATCCTCGCAGGATAACTCCACCGTACCAGATTCGAAATCCAGGCCTTTCAGGACCAGGTGGTTCTCCTCCAGTGGCGGCTCTGGACACTGCACCGGTGAGCAGCGAGGTCGCCTCGACTTATCCCACCTTCCGTACTTCAGACAGGTCCAGGTGGCATCGCCGGACAGCTCGTAACCCTCATCGCAGGCATACTGCACTTTTCGGCCCACCTGGAAATCAGATCCTCTGTAATGTCCATGGACGATGTTGGGAGGAGGGTCACAGGTCAAAAGGACACAGGCAGGAGGGTCGCTGTTGGACCACTGGCGGTTGGCTTGGCAGAAACGCTCTAGATGACCAATCAGTCTGTATCCTGCGTTACAGGCGTATGTCACCTTGCCGTTGTAGGTGTATCGACCTCTGCTCTGTAGGGGAATTAACAGAGGGATTTTTATTTAACAGATTTACAGTCACTCATAAGAAAAAGGTGTGTTTCATACTGGATGAGGAAAGTAAGACTTATTAGTAACGCTGTATTTTACAGGTCTGTTACTTCCCAATCATTTCTAGAAAGTTTTCTGGAATTAAAAATGAAATTTGGTTGTAATTATAAAGAAAATAGAGTGTGACACAGGTATTTGAGTTTAAAAGCAGTATGTGGCTCACCTGGATGTGTCCATTCCTGAGGAAAGGAGGTGAAGGGCAGGCCACAGGTACACAGGTAGGCAGAGCTCCCCCCCACTCTCCATTGCCCTTACAGGTCCTTCTCTTCTCCCCTCGGATCAGAAAGCCTTTATCGCAGCTGTACGCCACCACGGCTCCAAAACTATAGTTAGTCCCGCTCACATACCCCCGATCGATGCTCTGGGGCTTTGAGCACCTCACCGGCACACAGCCGATATCGTACGGCGAAGGCTCCCACTCTCCTCCCATCAGACATCTCAGCGTGGCTGTGGTGTTGAGCATGAAGCCCTCCTCACATTTATAGCTCACCTCAGTGTTGCTGGCATATTTGGGTTTGTTGACTGAATCTAAAATGGCATGGGGTAGTTCAGGTGGGCGTAGGCAGAAGTTTGCGATGCAGCGAGGGGCCTCCGCGGTGTCAGGGGGCGTCCACACACCCTGAGCGTTACACACCATCTTAGAGTTGTTGCCAGCAGTGTATCCATCAGTGCAGTAGTAGTTGGCAGTGTCTCCAAACAGCTGGTGGCTCTCATAGGGTTCGGCGTGGTCGATGGCAGGCGGGGGGCCACAGGAGCGAGGGACACACTGGGCAGAGCTGTCACTCCATTGGCCACTTGGCAGACATTCTCTGGTCTCTGGGCCAATCAGGGTGTAGCTGTGAAAGAGATTACCAAAGCTCAGTATAACCTGATAACGGATCTTTATCATTTTAGTTTTATGTGTCCGTTTCCATTAATAAAACAGCATAATAATCAAGTGGAACCACATTTACCCTTCTTTGCAGACATAGTGCACCTCGTTTCCCAGTTCAAAGTTCTCTCCTACGGTCACGGCGTCCCTCAGGGCCGGCGGCTCGCTGCACAGGACGTTCACACAGCGGGGGATAGGCCGGCTCCACTCACCGGTCGCTTCACAAACCACCTCCATGGAGCCCTGCGGCCTTCACAGCAACACACTACTTAATTTACACACTAATGAAATATAAGTGTCACGGAGATTTATAGAATCCGACGTGAAGTAAATAAATCACAATTGATGACATGAAACAAAATTACACAGTTAAAAATAAACATTTATACAGTCAGTGGACATTGCAACTGCATTGTGATGACATAACTGAATCAGAGTGTGTACATGTAAGCAAATGTAATACACAGGTTATCTTGTTTCAGATGAGATATTGTGTTTGATGTTTGATTTTACAAACATAGTTGAGATATCAGTGGCTTGGTGCAGTTACTATGTCATGTGACAAAACATGTGAGTCCCACTTAGTTTCTGTGCTTTTTGTCATCAATTTTGGGCTGTTGTCTTTTGTTTTATGATAACACATCGAGGCAATTCTTTTCTTAATCAAGCTGTGACGCTCAACGTCTTTCTTATAAGCAGTCTTAAAGTCCTGGTATAAAACAAATCAAACCATTAAAATGATGGATAGAATCAGCATTTACTAAATCGACTGGTCAAACTTCATCGGAAAGGATAGTGAACGGAGAATTGTGCAGATGATATTTATTTATTCATACCTGAATCCCTCTGAACAGGTATATGTGACAGTGGACTGGTAAGTATCCGTGTTGAGAGTGTAGCCGGCGTTACTGACAGTTGGAGGGTTGCCGCAGGTCACCGGGTGACAGACAGGTGGCATCCCGCTCCACCTCAGACTACTGAGACACTGGAACTCATAAGGGATCTGAGGCAGGAAGCCCTGCGTACAGCTGAGGAGAAGGAGAACAGAGTGAGGCACAAACTCCACTCAACACGTCTGTAAGGCCTTTTGTGATATTTCCTACTGTCGTCATTACAACATGGTGTTGCAGGGGATGCAAATGATACCTGAAAGTCACCTTGCTTCCATAGGTGAAGTTGGTTCCCTTCATGATGGAGTTCTCTGGGACAGATGGCGTCGGGCAGGAAAGGGCTGAAGTGCAACAACATAGAGATGATTAGTAACTGCTGTTTTATATAATTTTATTGTTCCACCAGAAAACATAAAATGACTAAATGCAAATGTTGCTAACTTCTATACAAATTTCCATGAGGAGAGAGAACATTACAGACGCCTTTCAGTGTTATTCTTCTTCTAGGATTAATGCCACATTACATTTTAAACTAATAGGATAAAAGAGCACACAGGAGAGTGTATAAATGGATAGAAGCCAAAGAGGTATGACTAAGAGGCATTAGTGAATGAAGGGGAGGGACTTATTAAAGGGGTACTTCAGTAATTAAATATTGCTCTTCCATTAAGTTGGAGGGCTCACAAAAAGTAAGGCCAAAATGAAAGCAGCAGAGCCAGCAGCTGTTTGGAGACACACTCAAAGGCTCCAAAAAAACCTGGATCTTTTCCCATAAATGGAACTTTCCTTCCTGGTATATATAGCGACTTTCAAACGCCACCCACACATTTTATGACACAAGCTTTCTGTTATGAATCTGAAGCCCTTTTCAGACATGACATACTTAACATTGCTGGCTTCTAGCTATCAGTTAAAGGATTTTTTTGTTTTGTTATTGAGATATTGGTGATTTTAACGCTAACGTTTCTTATGGCTTCAGAGTATAAAATGTTATAAAGCGACCAAGAAGAGTTTTTTTTTGGTTTTGCACTGCAAAAGGGAAAGTAGTTTTTATAGAGATCTGATCTGATAAGAACCTCAACAACTTTAAAATGTTATTTTCATACTCTGCATGAGCTATGAGGATATAGATAATACAGTAATCGTGGAAGCAATTACTTTCTCTTTCTGCATGTTAACCCTGCTGCAGTCTTCACCTTACATTCATCTGATAGTTTGCCGTTGTAACTTTTATGTAAACGTGACCAGCTTTTTTAGGACTCAAGTCCAGTTAGAGATAAGTAACACCAGTGACTCTACCAGCCATATGCCCCGTCACCTCATACTTTGAATACTCAGATAACACTGCAGCACTTGCACTCTGTAATAACAATGGAAGACTGACATTTTCCACCTCACACAATGATGCAACTGAACTGTAGCCACATTTTGAATCACTAAAAATGTGTCCTCTAATGCAACAACATCAACTATTTAACTTTTTTGACAACATCAACTATTTCTCACACAGTTGCTTTATATATTTCAGATGACATACTGAGTTTCACTTTTAACTGTAATCGCTGAGTTAGTCCGTTTCCTCTTTCTCTATGAGGAAGAATGTGGCTGAGAGCCAAGATGGAGGTGCTGAGGTGGACAGGCCTTTCAGCCCGCTGCACAGTGGAGGACAAAAAGACCGCTGCAAACATAATCACCCCGTTCCAGCTCCAATGCATAATGTGTGTTTGTGATGTACATGCGTGTGTATTTGTGTTTGCAAATGTTTGTACTATTCGCTTTTGTGTGTGTGTGATATGGAATAAATATAATAAATATACAATATATATCCATGAGTTCTGCTATCTGCATAGTAATGAAAGACTTTGAATACATCTGTGTAGTTTCATTTATGTGTTATTCAGATTCTATTGGCTCTAAGAGCAGAATGCTTTGAATAGGAAACACCTTTATCTGGTAATGAATCCCTTTCCATTGAGGTTGTCCATTGAGCTGCTCAAAATGTGAGCGTTTAAATGTGAATGTACATTTATGTCTTATCTTTGCGAGTATATCTATGTCTCATGTTAGCCTTACATCAACCTATGACATTTATGGTATGCTGTGTAACTTTATATAAAGCCATCATGAAACTGTTTCTCTATTCAGTGAGCGGTCATAAGCCAAATCCTGTGAACCAAATGTGAATACTTTATGTAAACGGGAAATATCAAAATGAGAAATGTGTCATGCGTTTGTGGTCACACCAGATAATAAGAATGAAACCTATTTGACGCTGAAACATTTACAAACGCCACACATTATACTGAAAAAATAATTATATCAAGACATGTATCTCATTCCAACACATGTAAAATATAAATATTTTATAGTTTCTTATTGTCATCAAATCTGATGAAAAGAGTGACATTCCTGCCCTGTTTGTGTGAGTCTCAGCCCCAAGAACTACTGTCTAGACAAATGTAGACAGGAATCTTTAAATCTGGTCAAAAATATATTTTATCTATATTTTTACAAAAAGGCTAGGCGCTGTAGTTTTTTCTAGCAAATAGTACTCGAACAGGAGTCAATCATTTATTTGTTGGTACTATTTTCAGCTACAGATTAAAGTTACAATTTCTAACATTGTTCTCTTTGGCAGCATCTATGGCAATAAGCTATAATTGCAGGTGTCTTTTTGGATCACACTGTCCAGAGATCCAAACAGTTTGTTGCCGCTTGTGATTTTTCCTGGGAATGTTGCCAAAGACCCCCAGTTTGTAAAACTGCAAATGCAAGGGCTTACATCAGAGGGCCACAGACTCATTCACCATAATGATACCTCACTCGGTGATAGATAGTTAATTATCAGACATTTATTAAAAGGAACATTTAAGAGATTTAAGAGATTATTACTTTAATACACTCTTGTGAGTATTTACAGCAGATGCAAGAAAATGCCTGAAGGACTATTATATATAGTATAGCTGATGTACAGTGTTGGCATGATATGATGATGATGATGATGATGATCAGTGTATTTGACTTCTGGAGGGATACTGAACTACTTGATTCTGCTAGAATAGACTAAGTATATTGTTCTTGCTTTTATAAGTTGCTCTTACCTGTGCCAAGGCTGCTTAAGTATTAGTGTTTTTTGCTGATTTTGTTGTGTTTCTGCACTATACTTTTGCTCTGGTTTATGCTTTAAGATGCTTGTTTAAGAAAGGAGATGCACTTATGACTTCTGGTGACTAGTAGTTCTCTTGAATACCTATGTTGAATACACTTATTGTAAGTCACTTTGGATAAAAGCGTCTGCTACATGACTGTAATGTAATGTAATGTAATGTAATGTAATGTAATGTAATATGACCACTCAACCCCTCACCTCTGCAGTATGGGATAGGCTCGTCCCAGCTTCCTGTCTCGAGGCAGTGGAGGCGAGACGAGCCGATAAGCTCATATCCGTTCTCGCAGCCAAAAACAACCTCGCCGCCCATCAGATAGTTGCTGCCTTCTCTGTGTCCGAATTCTGGCGACCCGGGGTTCTCACACTTCACCGGCGCTGGTGGGAAGACAAACACACAGACATAACAAATGAATTGATATATGGACAGGTGAATTGTTTCACAAAGTGACTTTAATAGCACCTTCTCCAACATGAATGCTTGTGGTCCTGTGTCTTGTTACCTGTGCAGTTTTTGCCGTCTCCACTGTACGGGTGGATGCAGGTGCAGGTGTAGGAGCCGTCCGTGTTCTGACAACTTGAGTGTTCATCACAGTCAGATCCCAGTGCACACTCATCCACATCTTAACACACACACACACACACAGAAGAATGTATACACAACATAGATATTTTGTTCCTTGTCAATCTTGAAAACAGGATTTTTGGTTTCTCAAATATCACTAGTTTAAAAGAAGCAACAATGTTTTTTAATGAAGTACCGAGACAGGCTGGTGGATTTCCTCCCCACTTGCCACTGTTGGTGCAGTGAACCTTGGCGTCTCCCAGCAGGTAAAAGCCGGCGTTACACTGATAGACCACAGAGCTGCTGGCATGGAAATCCGTCCCCTGAAACAAGCCGTTCTCCAGAGGACGAGGAGGCCCACAGGACACTCCTGCAACACAAATATTATGATATATAATATTGTCTCACTCCTACAGGCTCTCTGCCTATAGCTATATTGTTTGTTTGATTATGTCAATGTACAGTACGGTTGTACCATACATCCATCTGCTGCAAAAGGATTACTGTCAAATGTTTTGATTGTTTTTCAGAGATTTTAAATGCTTAGGATATTTAATCACCTCAGAAATGTACTCAGTGGACTGACAAACACATCCATCATGTGAAAAAACAACTGGTAGAATAAGACTCATTAACAATTCAAATTAGAAAGCAGTTTGTGTCTCTGCCTTACGTTCACAGCTGGGCAGAGGATGGCTCCACTCTCCTTTATTTTGGCACTGCAGCACCGGCTCCCCCAGCAGGTAGAAGCCAGGATCACAGGACAGCTGGACCTGGGCTCCGGGGCTCACCTCCACGGTGGAGGCGTGCAGGTGGGACAGCGCGCTCTCCAGCTTGGGGCAATCTGGAGAGACCAGGAATGACTGTGAGGTATACTGATACAAAAATTGTATTCCAAAAACATTCTGCACGTCCATTTTAGAAAAGTATTTGAAGTTCAGGTAATATATATGTTTTTTGCGAAGCCTCTGTTACCTGCACAGAAAACGCTGCTGAGGTTTACTTTGACTCGGCCCACCACCCCGCTGAGGAAGTCTGGCCAGGCGAGGACGTTCCCTCTGTGGATCACTTGGGAGGATGGACAGCTGCTGGCCAGGACCTTGATCTACAGTCACATAACATTCCTGTTTTATGACTCTATTATGTTAAATATAATATACATGGGTTCAAATATGCAATAAATACATTTACCTGTTGAGGTGTGAGAACACGATCCCAGATGTTGAGTTGGCTCATGGAGCCGACAAAGGATTCGACAGGGTTGAAGCCCTCGCCCCTCTGATCCTGGTCCTGACCTAACACCAGCGCCCCACCACCTACAGGACACAAGTTAAAGGTCAGAGGTTAACCACAACTCACTGAGACATTATTCTCCTCATTCACTTGTATATTGTGTTTATATAAAAGAATATGAGAATCAACTGTAGATTTGTTCTGAAAAAGAGACCAGGTGACCAGGTCGAGGATAGCACTACACCTGGGATAGTGGTGCCGACTGACAGGCCTTTGCCTCCGTCTGAGGGCTTCCCGTTGATGTAGATTTTCCAGTCACCATCCCAGCTCCTCCAGGAAACCCCAATGTGGTACCATTGACCCGTGTTCACTGCAGGACAGTCGGTGATCCGCTCCTTACCATTCACATACAGAACCCACCTGTAGGGAGGGAGGAAAAAACAGTCAAAGAGGATTTAATAAAGCATGAGGAGAGGAGAATAACAGTGTATGTGCATTTATATTCTCTTAACTCCTAATACATCACTGACCCGTTGTAGTCTATGAGAAGGAAAGCGTTGTCGCTGCCCTCCACAGCGTAGGAGACAGGTGTGCCATAGTTTGTAGTGTCCGACGACCTCATCCAAAAGGTGCAGGTGATCTCTGTCAGCGCCGGCATCATTCCATCCATCATTACGTAACCATGGATACCAGACACCTCAAAGTCCAGGTTGAAGGCAGAGGACATCTCTGATAGGACAGAAAAAAAGCATTTATTGCTTTATCATCTTCTACGTGCCTGTTTTTATCCTTTTTCTCGGTATACAGATACAAAATCTCTCTTTTCCTCCTCTGGAGTTGCCATGGTGATGTGTCATCTGTCCTATAGTACCTGTCTCACACCTGGTTCCGTTGAACCCAGGGAGGCATCGGCAGGTGAAGGACCCAAGACCGTCCAGACAGCTGGCACCGTTCACACAGGGGTTAGGATCGCACTCGTCCACGTCCACCTCACACAGCCAGCCGCGGTAGCCCTCCACACACTGACACCTGAGGGGGGGGAGACCGCACGATACCACCTACAGTTACACACCATGAAGTACATTGACATACAATGTTTTCAATGATGCTTTCCTTTAGAACTGTGGTTAATAAACCATACCAAATGGATTGGGATTTCCAATGATTGTGGAAATAAACTCTTTTTTTAAGGATATGACAGATGTAGAATGTATGTAAGTGGGGTGAACAGCTTTGCTTTTTAAAGCGGTATTCTCAATTCTGTGATTCATTTTTCATTCAAACAATTCAGAAAGCAAAGTTTCTACAACAAATACAATTTTCTCATTCATGTTCCTCCTACTTAAACAAGATACCGTATTCAAGGGATGTGCAGAGAGGCAACATTCTTTTTTATTCAAATATAAGTGAAAATAGGTGTAACAATCCTGTTTTTGTTTTTATTAAACTTTTAATTTTAGGATGTTAATAGAAGTGATCTTCAATAAATTAGTTGTTGCACTTACTGTATTTGTATCAGTTCGCTGCACTTATTGAATTCGTATTCGTTTACTGCACTTATCCTATTCGTAGTAGTTTGTAGCACTTACTATATTCGGATTAGTCTGTTGCAATTATTGTTCTCGTAGTAATTTGCCTCTGCACTATACTTTTGCTCTGGCTTATACTTTGAGATGCTTGTTTAAGAAAGGAGATGCACTTATGACTTCTGGTGACTAGTAGTTCTCTTGAATACCTATGTTGAACACACTTCCTGTAAGTCGCTTTGGATAAAAGCGTCTGCTAAATGACTGTAATGTAATGTAATGTAATGTAAAGTATTATCAAATTATGAAGGTTATGTTGTTATTATTATGCTTTCATAAACCCAGCAATAAAAAGGTCAAACTCTCTCCAGTGTAATATCTGCAACTGTGTGACACAGGACGCCTGAGCAGTGAGCAAACGAGGCTAATCTACTTATCTTATCTTTCTTAAACAAACTCTGGTTCACATGTAGCAGGTCCAATCGGAAGGTTTTGCCTTTATGTTAATCAGTCTGTACTCTCTCTCTCTCCACTCCATCCTGCTATTGTCTTTCTGTCATGTCTGTACAAGCAGTTGGAGCACAAACACCCACCTCACTCAAAGATAAGAGGAACACCAGCTATATGACATCTTTTTTTGTCTTCCCCCCAACCCCCTGCTTCCTCCCATCAGAATCTTTATTACCTGAAATTGTTAACAGCATCCAGACATGTGCCTCCATTCAGACAGGGGGCGCTGTAACATTCATCGATGTTGACCTCGCAACGATCCCCTGAGAAGCCAACGGCACAATTACAGGTGTAGCCACCTGTCAGGTCATCACACACACCTCCATTCAGACACGGGTTGGAGAGGCACTCGTTTATTTCCAGCTCACATCGAGATCCTGCAGAATGTGAACAAACAATCACAAAAACAGCTGCATTTTCAAAGAAGTATCTTAAATATTTGACATTTTTCTACATTTTGGTTTAATTGTATATACAAACCAATAATCTGCATTATCTGCTGTTATTTAACAAGTTCAACTATCTGATGAGGAAATCCAATATCAAACTGACCCCCAGAATGAAATGTAACCCGGTCATTTAATCTAACCTGTGAATCCGTCGGCACAACTGCAGGTGAACTTGTTGACCTCGTCCACACACACACCTTCATTCAGACAGGGAGAGGAGACGCACTCGTTCACCTCCGCCTCACACAGAGAGCCTGAGACAAACGGAGATAGAGAATAAGCACAAAGGGGAGATGCAGTCCAGTGTGTGATTAAAGGAATAATTCAACCCCAAAATGATCAGTTGTATATCAATCACTCACTTCTTTCCAAACACCTGCAACTTTGTTAATATCTTACTATTTATGTTTTAGCAAAGATGCATGTGTTCGTGAATTAGTAAGCATTCAACTGGATAAATGAGACTTGGATTATACTGCATGAGCTGTGTGAGAGTTTGTAAATGGATGTTTTGCTGTTGTTAAACGCTGCCCCCATTTACTTTACTCCTTTCACCATGGAGGCATGAGAGAAAAACAAAGTGTTCTTCACGTATTCAAGGTAATAAAGGGTGAGTTGATAAACAGCAAATTATCATCATTTTTTGGAGGGGGAAGTATTTATTTTAACAAAAGCATCTTTGAGGTACTAAAACCGTTTAGTTTCCTGTTGGCTAAGTTAAAAAAACCCACATAGAAGTCAAAATAAAACAAGAGGACTTTAAAGCTCATAATTTAAATTCCCCCCCGAGATCAGTTATATGACATATGCAATAAAAAAAAATCCTTGTCAAAAACAGTTCTGTGTGATGTTTAGGGATTTAATTTATGGGACGATTTTCAAGTCCTTTTAATTATCAATAAAGTTGACCATCCATTTACAAGTTTACCTTTCTTTAATAAAACATTCTTTCTATGCATCAGTTTATTTCCTCAACGTTCACTTACCTAAAAAGCCCAGTTTGCACTGACACTGGAAGTCTCCCATGCCGTCTTTACACAGGCCTCCATTCTGGCATGGAGCAGAGTCACACTCATCGATGTCAATCTCACACTTGGCACCTGAGAGACAAATATCAGAGGCTGTATCAAACACTCGTTACAACAAAGTCACATACAACACATCTGTGGCTGAATTATTGTTGCCATAAATGTCAACGCTCAAGAGAGAGTTACAGCTGGGTATCGTCCACAGAGCAATGCCAGGAAATACAACATACAAACCACTAACGATCATCTTATTTCTGCTTCTTCATTAAAGTTGTTGATACATAAACAAACACCAGGTGAGTCTCAGACTGCTGGTTTACCTGTGAAACCAGGCATGCAGGTGCAGACGTATCCCGCCCCGACCTCCTCACAGGTCCCCTTGTTCTGACAGGGATTCAGGAAGCACTCGTGGAAAACCTGCAGGAGCAGCCAAGATATAGTTTATATTGTCTTATTTTCAACCTATTTGTTTTTTTTTTCTTCAATGATATTTTCTCTTGTATGAATATAACTTCAATATTGATTACTTTATCTGTATAGATTCAGTTAATTAATCACATTTTTGAACAGAGAAACTTTCAACAATCAAATATGGAATAAAAAAGTGAACAAAAGATATTAATATCGATGTAATTCAATTGAATTATGCATAATGCGTTGTGTATAAAGTTGGTACAGCTATCATCATCACCGGTAACACAAGAGGCCATTCAGTATCTGTAACATGTGTAATAGAGGTGTCCTATGTTGGATCTTTGACATTTGAGACTTATATGGGTGGTAAAGTATTCATTTTTAGACGTATAGTTAGTTTAGACAAGATAAAGACTAACCTGACTGCTCGCTTGGTAGTCCTCAACGACCTCCACCTCTGGAGCCGCAGTCACACTCTCCTCCTTAGGAAGAAAACTGGAGCCGAAACCTGACAATGACACCCAGAGAAAATACAGACAACGTAAGCACAGACAAGTCGGAAAAAATCAGCAAGGATCTTTCCCTTAGCCACCAGACTCACAGACTGTCGTGATCTGTCGGAACAAAAGCCTGTATTTTTATTGAAACCTTGGCAGCATGTTCTAACCACTGTTCATTCCCACACTTCAGGCATGCAGTGTTATTTATTTCCATTCTGCAGCAGAGAAATAAAACTCTTATTATTTATA
Source organism: Anoplopoma fimbria (assembly GCF_027596085.1). Taxonomy (NCBI): domain Eukaryota; kingdom Metazoa; phylum Chordata; class Actinopteri; order Perciformes; family Anoplopomatidae; genus Anoplopoma; species Anoplopoma fimbria. Next base: position 21,673,133 of record NC_072455.1, on the reverse strand, counting down.
TTTCCCCCCCGATCCCGTGCAGTAATTCCTTTTCCAATTGGATTGAGCTGTCACAACTGAGATCGGGGACCGCACAACTGGAGCGATGGCAGCAAGTTTTGAAACTGTAGAAGAGCTGTCACACAGAGCGGCTGACGCTGAACAGGTCAATTTATTCTCGACTGACTTCTCTTGGCCCGTCATGTAGACATTTAACACAAGTCTTTTTACATGCCAACTCAGCTCAGCAGAATGGTGTTAAAATAGAAGTCTGCTGTGTGAAAATCTGCATACATCTGCGTCATTTGAATTAAAGCTATGATAGTATAGTTGACAAACCTATGAGAAAAGTCCTTCCTTCAATACTGCAACACACCAGGAAATACACTGCTTACTGTGGCTGTTATCTGTCCAGATCTCATCCCATCAAGAATTTATGAAAGTCACATTAAATCTACTTTGTTTCAATATCCTAAATCAGTAAAGAATGGAAATTTCCCAGGGGCGTGTTCAACTTTTGTAGGTATGTATTTATTATGACAGAAATTGGAGAAAGCCAGTACAACTGATGAACTGTAACTTTACTTTGGCACTTTACAAAAGTTATTGAATTTATGTTTACATTTCTGAATGAAGTGAAATGTTTTTGTTCCAACGAAGCTGCACATTAATCATTCTGAAAAGGGCGGATAGTGTTTTTAAATACATTTCCAATAAAGCTTTTAAGTCATTAAATAATGTTTTCATACTGTTGGAGGTAATCGGGACAATCATTCAAAGTAATGGTCTAAAAAAAGACAAAGAAGGTAAGAAACCATCCACGTTTTTTCGTCTGAAGAAACTGCAGGACATTTTGATAATTTGTGGTTGAGAGCAGATATTTCATTTTGAATATAAAAACAAAGATCTTTTAAATTTCTCAACGCAATAAAATAAAGGGGATTGTGTGTGTATTTGTGTGAGTCTGACTTTTGTTTTGTGTCACTTACTGGAGCAGTCCTGTATGGTGTTTGCACCGGTGATGGTGGTGGTTCCATAGAAGGGACAGGAGAGGCAGTAGGAGCGGCCATGTTCAGGCTGGTAGTAATCTCTGGGACACGGGTAACAGGGAACCAGACCAATACGGGAGAAATGACCAGCTGAACAGGGAACTGCAGGAGTAGAAACCAGAGAAGATCAGAATATAGAAGCAACAGAAAAAGAAAGAAAAAAGTAAAGGAATCACCCAAAATGTCCAGAAAAGTGGCATTCACCGGTTGATTTAGATTTTGGTTGACATTTTAAAGGAAACTGAGTAAAGGCTCGAATTATATTTGTTTTTGTTACCTAGCAGCGTTTTAAATTACTTAAGAATGATCAAGGCTTTCCAAATATAAAAATAGGCAGGTTGATAGGACATTAAGGGCGTGCAGTCCACACTGTCAGACTGTATCACCTCCACACTCCATCTCCTCCACCGCTCCTCTGGTGACGGTGGAGGTTTCGTCAGGACAGACGAGACACTCCCTGGCGCCAAAACCGGGCTGGAAGTGACCCAGCGGGCATGACTCGCAGATCTCCAGCCCATTCAGAGAGTTACTACCAGGCTTACACTGCCCTGCAAACACATGCAAAATCACCACACAATGAGCAATACTCTGACACAGAAAGAACATCAAAACTACATCAGTTCTACAATTGACAAAGGGTGCATTTATATTCATTTGCATCTAAGGATACGTATGAAAATCAAGCAATTTTTGTGGATTATTTGTATTTATTTTATCCTGATTGTGGTGCCAAATCAGCCGGATAGTCAGCATTGTTTATTATCAAAATGTACCAGATATCACATAAGTTATTTGCAAATGCCGTTTGTCCTTCAGTGAGGATGTGAATGTGTGAACACTTCTAACCTTTGCACTCAGCGACGCTGCGGGAGTGCAGGTAGGCGGTGGAGGTTCCTTCAGGGCAGGACTTGCACTCCAGCTGACCCTCCTGGTCCTGGTAGGAGCCCAGCCAGCAGCTCTCACACTCATTATATTCAAGAGAGAAGTATGTTCCCACCGGACATTGGACTGCAACGGCAAAATCAGTGAGTTAATGATGACATAAACATAAAACTTTAAACGCAGTATTAGAGATTCTTAAAATCCCATAATTTCATATAAAAGACAAGCAAACTCTGAGTTTAGATGATTGGCTGTTCCCTCCATTCACTTCCCTCTCACTCACCGCACATCCTTCCTTTGAGCACTGAGCCCGGCCTGCAGAACAAAGAGGGCTTCTTGCTCTCCAGAGATTTGGGATCAGCCAGGATCATCTCCGAGGACACGTGGAAACTGGACAGCGGCTGCTTGGCCAGCGTTCGCTTCAGGCGATTGGTCAGTTGCTCCAGGGTCCGCAGGAGCCTCTTCTGATTGGCCACTTCTATTGAGTCGTTCCTCGACAGGGGCAGAGGGATGCTTGCTGGGAAAATGGACAAAGTTTAAAGGACTGATAACAAGGGATAGTATTAAATATAAAAAGAAATACAGATATATAATGTGTATAGAACGCAGACCATTACATATACATATAAAGGTTTACAAAATCACATTTAATATACCTGTGATATTGAAAAAGATCTGGATCTTTTGGTCTCTGGTGGGACCTGTGATTTTTCGGTGCCTCTTGGTGCGTTGGTGGGGTTTCATGCTTCTGTCTTGCTGCTGGGTACCTGGGGCAAAGCCTGAGTCAAAGTAGGCGTAGTCCTGGGTGCCCTGAGGAGCCCAGCTGTTGCTCCAACCTCCCGGTGCTGATAGATATTAGACAGGGAGAGAGAATAATAATGAGCTAATAAGATTCTTCCATTAAAATATAGGTGGGATGTTTAGTGAGGGTTTATTTTGCGCTAGTAATTCCTACCAATTGAAAATCCGTTATCGTAGTCGTAGTTGTACTCTAGACAGTGACCCTGTGACATCACCTCCAGCTTGCAGGTGACATCACCGTTGCTACAAATGTTGGGGAGCTGTGGAGAAGAAGCAAAAGAAAGCATCATGTATTTGACAGTTGATTTACAGCAGATCCATGTGTATCTGTGTTTATACATCCATCCTCACCATGCTTCCCAGTTTGGTGTTGAACTCCCCAGCGAATGACTTGAGCAGGTCCACGTCGTCACAGCGGGAAGCTTTGAACAGCATCTCAAAGGGTTTGAGCCCGTTGTTTGCTACACGGTTCACTGGGAGAGACAGAAAGGGATTTACATACGCATGTTTTAACTAGCCGAAACCAATAAAATATATATGAGCACATACAGTACAGTAATGAAACGTATCCAGGTGCACATAGTAAGCCATGGTGCACTGTAGACAGTAGGTAACAAAATATAAAAAAAAACAAGTGACACAATAGGTATGTGTGCTACGCTTACCTGAGCAGTCGGGTCTGTCTGGAGAGTAGGGCGGCTCCCAAACACCGTTGTAGGCGCAAAAGTAGCTGTGCACTGCATCCTGAGTGAAGCTGTAGCCGTCTTTACAATGAAGAGTGCAGTTAACGCCCTCCTCTTCTTCAGAGCAGAAGAACTCTCCGTTCACTGGGACGTACGGCTGGTCACAGGTCGTCCCTGGTCAGACACACATAGTGTATAAATCCTCACGTTGGAGCACAATATTAAATAAAACCACCATAAACACACTATAAGACGATTCCACAAGAAATTCTAATACAGCCCTTTAAATACATTTCCAGAGATTTCATAATTTGACTGTCTTTCATAACAATAAGTATTTTTTATTCTCAGGTTTTGATGAATTTATTTGTCTTATATTTATGTGTTTATAACAGTCTTATCCTCAAGGAGCTACATTTTCTTTTTCTTTACAGAACCTTAAAGAAAAAGAACATTTAAACAAAAAGCAAAACAAAACACAGTGTACTGCAGAGGAACACAGTAAATGAGGGATACATTGTTTGAACATACTGAATAAAAACTAAAGAAAATATTTACACAAATTACACGACGAAGTGATGTTAAAAGCCACGGTGTTGTGTGTCAGTTTTGTACCTTGCACAGTGACGGTGAAGTTGCAGGTGCGGCTGTTTCCTGCAGCATCAGTAGCTGTGTACTGGACCAGAGTCTCTCCAACTGGGAATAGAGAGCCTGGAGTGTGGCTACTGGTCACATTGAGGCGACCGCCTGACGGAGAGACACAAAAGTGACATACAGACTGTAAAACAGCATCATCATTATAATATATACTTGATCTGTATTCCTTATTGATTAGAATAAAAGTGGTTCAACCAGTTGTCAGTAATCAGCTTTCTGGTAATTGATACACAACTAGCTCATCTACAACTTTATTTAACCTGTGCAGATTTTATACCATGACATTTTGGTGCAAAAATTGCAACACTACACATCCATGTTCAATAATATGGATGTCCAGCTAAAGTGTAGGCTGACTATCCAAAGTAAAACAGTTGAAAGATGGCCATAAAATAATCATTTTCCAAGTTAAGAATCAATTCTTGAGTCAAAAGTGTTACTCCAGTTATCCTGCAGAGGGCAGCCTTGAACTTACTCCATTTTCCAGGACTAAATGAGTCACACTTGGTAAAAAGTGATGTTAAACAATGATATGTTGACATAGGAATGGTGTGTCTGGGCATCACACGGCAGCAAAAAGATATAAAATCCAGTACTTGGGAATGATGACGGAAAACTGCTATAGTGTGGTTGGCTTAAAAAAAAACTGAATGTGAAGAGAGTGATGCATAGAGGCAGCGGTGATGAGAGGAGTGTATGAGTGTGTGTGTGTGTGTGTGTGTGTGTGTGTGTGTGTGTGTGTGTGTGTGTGTGTGTGTGTGTGTGTGTGTGTGTTTGCATGTGTGAAAATTCTGAAGGTCAAAACTAAACAAAAGAGTCATACTGTGAAAACATCTGGACTGCAGGTGTGAGAGACACAGACAAGAATGAATAACCAAAAAACGAAGGTGGGAAAACTGACTGATTGACCTTTTGTTTCACTCCAACTCCATTAAGGGCTGACACACGTCTGGCCTGCCGGAGTCTGGTGTCTCCCCTTATAAATAGCCTTTGTGTGTGTGTGCGTTTCTAAGTGTGTTAACGTGTGTGTCTACGGAGTCACCACTATATATAGTACTGGCATCAGGGTGTGGGCCTGGAAAAACAAAACACTGACGTCGTAGCAGCGCTGGGCTGACGTCGTGCGGCCCTGAAGCAGCCACAGCAGCAGCAGCCTGTTATTACAGTGTGTGTGTGTGTGTGTGTGTGTGTGTGTGTGTGTGTGTGTGTGTGTGTGTGTGTGTGTGTGTGTGTGTGTGTGTGTGTGAGACGAGTGTGTGGTGGATGGGGGTGCACCTCTGCAGACAGGTAGGCAATGAGCCACTGAGCGAAGTTTAAGGTTTGTGTATGCGTTCATGCCTGCAAACATTTCTGTACACACCAACACATATCTGATCTGTGTTAGTGTAATTCATTGTGTGTGTGTGTGTGTGTGTGTGTGTGTGTGTGTGTGTGTGTGTGTGTGTGTGTGTGTGTGTGTGTGTGTGTGTGTGTGTGTGCGTGGATAGAGACAGAGCCAGTGAATTACATGGGTCTGGCTGTGGGCTGGTACCCTGGAGAAGTCTGGTTTGTAGTCTGTCACCACCAGGGCTGTTCGGGTACAGCTAGAGCGCCAGGAAAAGTCAGCCAGCTCTGAGATATTTACTCTGTTTGGCATTGATGCACTTCTTTATAGCAGCATCGGTCTGAATTGTTAAGCATCAACGTAGTGACCTAAGCTGAACAGAGAGACTAACGGGTTGCATATTAAATCCTCATCACAGTCAGTGTGTACCTCCTGACCTCTTGAACTGCCCTTAAAAAAAAGAGCACTGGAATAAAGTGATTGCTAAGCATTTTTGGGGAAATGGAGCTGCAATAAAGAATCACTAGGAGGACATCATGTTCATTTATTAACACTTGAACTGGTTCAAACTGTAGATAGATTTAGTAGGCAAACGTTTGCAAACAATGTGAAAATATGTTTGGTGGAAGGAAGCTGTTTGGGGGTTTTGTCTTGGGCACTTCAAGGTGGTTTAGTACCATATGAGTCAGGTATTAGTGGTCTACATTAAAGGCAAATGTGCAGAAGTGGAAAGAAACTAAGCACTGCACATAGTATATATTACTTTAATCAAGTGTTGAGGTACTCTAGCTGTTTACTTCGCTGTATTTCACTACGTTTCAGACAAAATTTGTTTCCCTTTTACTCCACAACATTTATCTGATCGCTGTATTTACTCATCACTTAAAGATAATGATTTTACATACATTAAATTATTATAAATTTACAAAATACGATGCAATTCTACAGATTAAATGTACACCTGAATTACTTCCCAAATCTCCCATGACTTCAGCAAATAAAACTTAGTGAATAAAGTTTGTTTGCTGTTAATATTTCAGTACTTTCACATAAATCATTTTGAATGCTTTTTGTAATACATAGCAGTATTGTTATTTTAGATAATGAACATTTCTGGCCAAACCTCAATTGGTTGTGAATGGGGAACAAAACAAACAGTGACAGTGGGTGTAATGCTGGAGGGTCAGTTTAGGTAAGACAGTGATTAATACCTGGATCTAATGTGTATTGCAGTTGTCAAATAAAAATATTTGACAAAAAATTAAAAAACGCTTAACCTCCATATGAGTCAACACTGTGTGTACTTACATGACCTTATAAATGACTGTGTGAAAAATGGATGGAAAGAGTGCAAATTCTCACAAAAGAGCAAAAACACCTGCTTCTCTCTGCTGCCTCAGTCTGTTTTATCATTAATTACATTAACAGAACTGTAACAACTTCATCTCTCCACTGGTCCTTCCCTCTCTTTTAAACACAGACACAGAAATGAGGCATTCATTCACACAATTACATTCCATCCTTATGCCATTGGACCATATGTCCAGTCAGTATGTCTCATGAATCACACACACACACAGACACTCACAAAGCCCTCTCCTTATCCCTTTTTTCCAGTCACCAAACGGAAAAGATCCTGTTTAACCATCATCAGTGGAGGAGGAGGAGGAGGAGGAGGGTGGAGCCGAGTGGAACAGAGGAGCAAAAGAATAAACCATCTCCGGAGCTGCCGTCTGAGAGCGGCTACCAGACATACCTGAGTTGTCGGAAAACTGCGGCACCTCCCAAAAGGCCGCCGTCTCCATGTCTGTGGCCTGGATGGTGGGCGGCGACCTGCACCTGTCAATCACCGGGGGCTCCGTATCTAGAGAGCGATACAAGGTTGTTAACTGTGGGTGTAAAGGCCAGATTGAGAACACACAATAAAAACAGCACATTTAGGAACATAAAACATATCAGTCACTTAACAATTCATAAACGCACAATGGACTGGAACAGATTGCAGCCGCATTAGAGAAACACATGGTGATGGGACCTTCTCCACACAGCAGTGCATAGTGTAAGAGGGCACTAGCTAAACACATGTCTCTAATAAAAAACCACAACGTTCCACCACCATAATAACATATGGAAATGTTCACGGCTACCATGCTCGAGGTTTTTCCCCCCTGACTGTTGTGATTATTGGGCGGTTGACACGGGATACCCCCTCTGTTTTTCCCTCTCAGCGTTAACCCTGTTTGGCACCTGCTGGAGGCAGATGTACTCCACTACTGGTGAGTGCTTCAATTAAATCACAGTTTTACATTAAATGACAGAAATGACAGCAGCACAGAGGCGGATGGAGAGGCTGTCCTGTAACTGAGAGGCCAATGGTTCAAACCTCATAAAGGTCAGTGTCCAAAGCTAAAAACTGACTTTAAGTTGTGCGATGGAAGTATGTAAAATAACATTAAAAGCAAAATGTTGATTATTTATTCTCATTCAAACTGCAGCTGTTAAAAAATTCTCAATACAAATTTTCTTGCCCTTACATGTGACTCGGTTCTGTTGTTTTCTACTCAGCATTTCAAACCACTGTCACCTTCAGCAGATGTTTGCTCTAGTCCTCTGAAATACATAGTTGTCCTGGGTTGAAAACAAATTACTTTTAAAGGGACAGTTCACTCAAAAAACAATAAAATATATTTTTCCTCTTATCTGTGGTGCCTTATATATATATATATATATATATATATATATATATATATATATATATATATATATATATATATAAAATGGCATGAGTTGCCTAGTTTTGGAGATATCGGCCATAGAGATGTCTGCCTTCTCTTAGATATGATGTGAATAAATTGCACTCCGCTTGAGGTGTTCTATACGCCAAAAAATGAATTTGAAAAACTCAACAACAATGTCTCTTTACAGATATCATGACCGGGTCACTCAAAATAATCCACAGATCTTGTTGTGAGTAGTTTCATGGACCAACTATTTTCTTTTAACCATAGTTGAAATGTATTGAAACGCTTAAATTACAATTCGTCAGCACTGCCATGGACGAATAAATGTAACATCATTCATCTGAAACATATTACATACGTATACAGAGCAGCACAGCTGTGTGTACTTGAGCCAGCAGAAGAGAAAACAATAGATGGAAAGCCAAAAAGCAAACGGGACTGTTTTTAGGGAGACGCCTCATCAGATGAGATGTCTTGAGGTCTTTAAAGACACTATGTGTAGAATATTTATGTGAGTATAACGTGCTTCAAGTGGCGACACAAGTTGTTGATGCGAACATCGTTCGCATTGATGCAGCGTCCAGAGGGATGAGCTCACCGATGACAGTGACTGTGAAGGAGCAGTTGGCCTGGTTCCCCGAGTGGTCGGTCCCGATGTAGGTGATGGTTTCCTTCCCAATGGGCAGCAGCTGGGGTGGAGTGTACACCGGCTTCACCTGCACCACCACCTGAAGGACGGAGAGACGGTAACAATATATAAAGAACTGACTCAAAACTGGACTTACAGGGTTGTTTAATGATGTGAGATACTGTTGTCCTGTGCTGACTGAGTTTTCCTTCATACATTATTTCATTTGAAGTATTTTTAGGGACATAAAGAGGTAAAAGTATTCATGATTTCATAAGAAATATTGCACAAATTATAATAAAAAGTCAGAAAAGTAGACATAGCCTTGTTCCATCCCCCCTCTGATTATCACATGCCCCATCAAATTAATCTTTGGAACCCTTAGGATTCCCCCAAACCACAGGTTGGGAACCACTAGCCTAAATCCTTGACTCACTTTGGTGACTGAGAAGTGTTAAAAAATACTATATTATAATATAATTCTAAAATGATAAGTAAAATGATCATAAAGTCAAAATAAATTTAATCTGCAACATTTTTAATGACTATTAAATAGTCATTTATCAAGCAAAAAACCCAAACAATCTCTCGTTTAAGCTTCTGAAAAGTCAGAATTAGCTGATTTTCAACTTTTTATCCCCTCTCTTACATTGTTCCAACATGAAAATCTTTAAAGCAAACAGTGTATAGTTGTATAGTGTACTTCTACTGTACACTTTGTTTTCTAAAGTATCAAACCTCTTCTTTAGAGTTGTCGGTGGCAGTTGCGACGCTCCAGCTAACGTTGGCGGTGTTGCGCCGCTCATCCGTCTCTGCAACAATGTTTCTGGGACACTGGATCTCTGGTGGTTCAGCATCTGAAGAGACGGAGAGAAAAACACAACTACACATTTGAGAGAAAGATGAGTATCAGATGAGAATCTGGACACTGCAAATGCTTCATCTGATTCCAGTCAATTTAATTACAGAAAGTAAGAATTAAATACTGCAGATGTTCACTCCATATACACTGACCTCAGCCTGCTCTTTGTTATCACTGAGGAAGTAGATGTGTGATGTCATCTGACCTCTTTAATCACAAGACGTCACACACTAATTATTGGTCTTTACTGAATCAAACACAGAGTGCACCGCTGACATTGTTCCAAAGAGACCGAATCCCACTGACGTTACATTTTCACTGTATGTGGTTGTAACTGTCCCTTAACTCTCTTCATCCATTAGCTCAACATCAGGCCACAACGGTAAAGAGCAGAGGTTAATGGAGACAGAAGTGAAGTCACTGTAAAAACAGTTGGGCTTATGAAAAAGGAAGCTTCATCTTGGATACATTACATGTTTTGGTCTTGATAATCCATGAAACAGAATATTAAAGCTTGTTATTGGTAAATCCAACAACAAGAAGCTGTCACCTCCTTTACTTCTGGAGCTTAACACAGCAGAGTGTTGCTAAGTAACTGTTTAAGTGATGCTTGTACATAAAAAAAACTATTAGTATATATAACTATCCATCAAATAATTCATAGCCCTGGTTATAACAAGCATACTTAGGATGCTTGGCTGTAACTGGTCCATGTGTGTTTTTATGGAAATCTGAGCAACATTTCTGCAATAAATCACATCAATGAGCATCATTTATGCAGACGAACGAAAGTAGCCTAAAAACCCAGCTTTTGATCTTGGATTAAAACGGTTGAAATGTAAACAAATCTCGTGCCAAATGTTGATCTACTGAATTCACTGCCAGGTACAGTAAACAGCAATGGGACGGACTCATTTGCACGGTTCCAGACAGGCAGGAAAAGTCTGCAGCATGCTGTAATAATGTGAAGCCAGCAGAGTTCAGTTCAACTCAGTTCAAGTCTGCAGTAAATGAGCAAAGCCTCCAAGAGTTGGATCTCCGCATCGATCGACAGCGGTCATGCCTGTTGCGTTGTGTAAGAGCGTTGCTCCCATCTGGACCTGATGACCCATCCACTTAGGCATCCGTCTCTGCTAAACACTAACACACTTAGCTCCAATCGGCTCCATTCATCTTCATAACAAGGGAGGAGTATTTCACTCTGGGTGTCATCCACATGAAGTGAGAGGCGAAAGAAGCCAGAAGCATACAAAGAGCGCTTTTAAACTCTGTAATAACTTTCTATTTCTTGATCTCCTCAAAGTTTGCCGTCTACATTGCAGCAGCGCTCCATCTTTCTTCTATCTCATCTATATTTTATTTTTAATATCTCCCTTCCTTCAGCTCATTTGTGCCTGAGGGAATCAGAAAAACTCATCTTCTCTCCACCACCCCATTATAAAACACCTACAGGTGACTCATCCTCCCTCTCACCTCCCTGTCCACCCCCACATCTCCATTCGTTTTCATCTTTATGGCACCTCTTCCTCCCCTTAACGAAAGCAGTTCCTTCATTAGCAAAACTTTCACTGGAGGAAATGAGGTGATTGGGGAATTCGAGAAGGCAGGCATGAGCTGCCCTGCACCACCTGCTTCACCTGCTAGGCATCTGGAGGGCTGCAGTCTATTAGGATGATCTCCAGTCGGAGCAGAGGGTGAGAGACACGAGAGCATCGGACATGGTATGGTTTGAGTTAGTGACCTGAGGCCCGCTTCAAAACGGGGTTAGTGCCTTTCCCACCATTCACAAAGTGGAGAAAAATACAGACAGGGGGAACAGTATGGAAAAGTATGTATCCCTCCAAGTTTCCTGCTGTTTTCTTTTTATAACTGCTTCTATATCCAGGTATTCTGTATATTTCTTTTTTTGCTCTTTTAACAACCCTTCTCTCTTTCAAAAAAGTGTCATTCATTCTAACCCTGTAAAATAAACTGTGTCAGTGTTATAGTGTAAATCAGGAAGAAAACCAATCATATTCATTGTATTTTCACAGCAGGGGAATGGTCTTCTGTAATTCAAGCCTAGTCAGAAAAATTTGCATACATACTGTTTTTAAAGGTAGTATGGTTATAAGGTTATTTTATTGTCATTGTACAACACGGTTGCACAACGAAACGCAGATTGCATTGTTGCCTTTCTGCCAACCGTTAGATCAGATTGATAGTATGGAGATCAAAACTGTTACAGGATCTAACTCCCCATAAAACCACAAACTTTTAACAATTCCGTTTGTGTACAGTATTGACAAACAAAATATAAAATGTTAATTACTGGGCTTTAGGAGTTTAGGCTGATAAAGCCAGGCCAGCTTTTTTGCTAAGCTAATCACCTCCCGCTCTAGTTTCAGATGCGAAAGTGGTCATTTAACTATCAACAAAAAAAGCAATATATCCTAAACTTAACTCCAGTATATCTGGCTTCCACCTCCCCAAGTATTGACCTTTGACCTCAACATATTTCACATCCTTGTTAAGACCCTAGAACCAATTTACAGCACTTACAGCTGAGCCTGACCTCTGACCTGAGGAGTGAATTCATTTCTTCTTTAGCAAAACTAACACACACACACACACACACACACACACACACACACACACACACACACACACACACACACACACACACACACACACACACACACACACACACACACACACAGTACGTTACCTATACAGATGGCTTTATGGACATTAGCAGTCCAGTTTCCAGAGCTCATGCACGCCGCCTTCCTGTTTCCCTGGAGACTGTAACCCTGACGACAGGTGAGAAGGCAAGCGGAGCCCGGCGACACTGTCCTCTTCCCGCAGGCAGGGGGCGACAGCAGGATGTTCTTCAAGGTCACGATGGGGGGACAACGCACCTCTGGGGAGAAAGTGAGAGAAACCAAGAGATGAATCTGATATCTGAAGTTGTTTATGTCGTTCCTGAAACAAATATCTGCAGACCAACAGTCAGAGTTGAACTGGATTCATGACTCATGACTCTTTTTGTTTATTGTTCACTATCAAAAGGAGCTGAAGGAGGTTTTAAAGTGTATTGTCAGAACATAAGGCCCCTCTGACCAGAAAAGACATAAAAGAACAAGTAAATAAATCTCTTCCAGGATCACAAGCGTGCTTCCTGTGGTTTTACCCGAATGTGATAAAATCTTACTTTCAGCCGGCTCAACTGTAAACGCCAACCATAAAGCTATTTTCAGGGGTTGTGTATCAGAAACTGGCACAAAAACAACAAACATTTGGTCGGGAATCAACAAAGCACTAACCACAGGACTCACTGCATTTATGGGATGCAGGCCAGTTTGGCTTTCACTTGATGGATAGATCTCATTCTCTCTCTCTAACTCCTGTTTCATTGGCTTAAGCTGTAGGAGCTATAAAGGGGCAAACTCACTGAGAGGGAGATTCAACATGGGAGATTTCAATCAGATGAAGAAATATCTCTACATCCTCTCAGGGCGATCCCGTTTCACCACAGTGCAAACAAACAATAAAAACAAATCACTCAGCGGCAGCCCACAGAGCCCTCTTAGCCGTGTCAAAGAGGTACCGACAGTCTGCGACAGTCAAACAAACTCAGCTGTAACTCAGTGGGAGCACGGAAGCACGGAAGGAGAGAGCTGGTAGCTATCGATACACGGAGAGAGATTTTCCCGAAAGCAGCCCGGTCGTAGTTTTTAAATAGAGCAGCTAGCTGGTTGGCTGGAAGTGAGTCAGTGCGGGCCGGAGGTTTGTGGCCAAACACTCTCACACTGTCTCTTTTTTGTGTGTTGTGTGCCTGACCTGGGTGCTCCTGCGGTGGGCATGAGTGTGTGCAACTATTTTAACTTAACTATCAGTTCTGAAAGTGTGTGGGTCATTTTGTGTGCCTGCGTATAAGCAGTGACTAGTTTTTTTTGCTGTGAGAAAGCAGATGCATCTTTCTCTGGATGATGTAGAGAGGCTCTGTGCAAATATTCACCATGTGTTTAACCACCGTGCATGTGTGAGTGTATTTTCTAATGTGTGTTTACATATGTGTGTAATACCACATGTTTTTACCAAGGAATACCCATGATAGATTATCTTTCTGGGAATGAACTGTGACCCAGTTTCACCTCATAGATTTCCACCAGGATGTTTGCAGATTACATGTAAGTTAAACACATATATTTCAAAAACCTGCTGTAAAATTGACATTAAAGAACTTATAACCAAAGACACCAAACTGGGATTGCTGCCACAAACAATTGACACAAAACAGATGTTTCACTTGCTATGCCTCAATTAAGATGCAACTTTGTTTAGTTTCCTCTTCATCTTCCTAAGTTAAGTCATCGTGACTGGCTGCTGTGCCTTCTCAATGTTTTCTTTTATTCTTGCAATGAATCACAGAGCATCCTTTGTTTTGGAATCATATTTGGTCCTTAGATACGAGGTCAATGTGTTCAATAACGCATGCTGATACAAATCCACTGTGTGCCACAAAGACAAATGCACAAAAGTTACCAAATGGCTCCAAAAAGAAGAAGAAAGAAGCACCATCAGAGTTAACACACAGGGTGATATAGTGGTTTGGAGGTGATGAAAGCTTACCCACACACCGAGGTTGGGATCCGCTCCACTGGGAGTTGGCCTGGCAGGAGAGTCTGGCGTCCCCCTCCAGCCTGTAGCCTCGCTCACAGCCCACCTGACACTCCGCCCTGCGGGAGGCAACGCCATCGCTGCACCTCAGGAAGCCATGCTGGGGCCGAGCGAGCGGCGGGCAGGAGCGCACTGTCGGTTGAAAAACAAAATAAATCATAAGGATCCCCCAAAATAGTAAAATGTGATATGTATAATGCAGTCTGAAAGTAATAGAAGGTGAGAGCAACTGAGTAAAACATTTTTTAACTAATGTTTATGGTTTGTTTTAGCCATTTAAAGTCCTTTAAAAATGTCACAAGAACCAAATATATTTAAACTGAAAAAAGTAAACTTCAATCTGCACTCTCACCACCCGTATGCTTCTTCAAAATGACTAAAAACAAATATTATTTCCTCCTCTATATTTTCATGCTAATTTGAGGTGTAACTTATAAACACGTGTACTGTACATAAATCACAAGAGGAGGAGAGTGCAGTAAATCAACAGCAGGAATGTACAGCACTATCATCATCATCATCATCATCATCGTCTACAACTTGGGACCTATCATTTAACCCAAAACGTGAAAGTCCCTCTGAAATAAAAGTCAAAACAATCATCGTGTGTGCCTGTTGTGAGTTATGCTGAGGTCTAGAGAAGGGTGTGTAGTGTGTTATTTCTCATCACCACCCAAAGACAGACAGGCGGGTTCAGAGGAGACCCCCTCCCTCAGGGCTTAACTAGCTGGGAGGTCCAACAGTATGTGGCAGAGACTAGACTTAGTGTAACACATACAAGCAGACATATGAACACACACTCAGAATATATATACCCGAAGCCGCTGATATAAATCTTCAACACACACCCTTGAATATTCAGTGTCTTGGTATTTCTGTGAGTCACGCTGTTGCCGTCTTCCTCTAAAAACTGTCACTTTTCCTCTTTATTTCTTCACATCTCAAACTCCCTCTTCCTTTCTGTCTTTCCTTTCTCCTTTTCTTGAACTCACACACACACACACACACACACACACACACACACACACACACACACACACACACACACACACACACACACACACACACACACACACACACACACACACACACACACACACACACACACACACACACACACACACACACACACACACCTTGCTTTCTTCTGTTCAACCTTCTGTCTTTCCTTTCCTTGTATCCTTTCGGTCTGTTCTCCATGAACTCACTCTCTCTTTCTAACTGATTCCTCCCCACCTTCCTTCCTGGCTAACATCTGGCCTGGCAGAGAGCAGTAGTCTCCTAGTAAATGTTGATTCCATGTTCAGTCTAAACACATATGATTTCAATACACGGCAAGAAATCTTTACACGCCGCCACACACAGACTCCATCGAGCGTGTAGGAGACTCGCAACGAGTTAGTACAACTAATACTCTTTATCTTAATGTGCAGAAGTAATGCTATATAAATGTTTATGAAGGCTAACAGACATCAGATGGGAGGCGGCAGGCTGTGAGGACTTTGATTAAAGTTCCCGTAGCTTAATGAGGACTCATATGAGACATATGGTGTTGAGGAAACTGCTGGGATCCATCAGACAAGCTCCTCTGTTTGTGTGTAATCACTGCATATCCATTAGGATTATACCAGAAGATACTGTTAGTGCATCATGCAAGACAGCACAAAGTCTGCAATACTGTATCATTTGTTTCTGTATAATCACTGGATCAGGCTTTCAGTATCAGACCACCTCAATAAAAATATGCTGAAAGATTATAATGCCCAATAAAGGCATAAATAAACTGCCTACCCCGGCATGAAGTCCCTTTTTAAATTAAAACACCAGAAATGATCGAGTTCCAGCTTCTCAAATACAAAAATCTTTCAGTATGAACTGAATATCTTTGGGTTTTGGACCAAACAAACAAATCACACCTCCATCTGGGATCATTTTTATTTTATCATCACGCTTCCTGCTCACCTCTGCAGCTGGCAGGTGTCCCTGACCAGATGCCATCAGCCTGGCACAGTCTGATGCTGGTTCCCTGGAGGTCAAAATCTGGTTGGCATCGCACACCACAGGCCGCATCGAAGTGGTTGTTACAGACATTTTGGATGAAAAAGCCATGTTCTGGAGGAGACAGTGCTGGACAATATACCACTGGAAGAAGAAGAAGGGAAGAGAAACATTTGTGAAATCAAAAAGTTCTGAGAAGAAAAAGGCATTCAAAACACAGAAAGTCTGCTGGTGGGAAATGCTGACACAGTGGAAAGTTTATGTTCCTAACAAAAAGGATAACAAAGTGTGAAAGCAAAAAATTACAGGTTGTCAAACATCACCTCCCCAATCTCCAAGGAGGGAGGAGGCCAAAGCAAAACGCAGTCCAGGAAAGAGATGATTAATGAACATTGTTGTGTTGAGATGAACGGCTGTGTGGAAATCACTGGCTCATTCTTCAAGGAATGAGAAGACCACTGACGTTACTGGAAGCAGATTCACAATACACAGTGCGCTCTAATAAAACCTCATACTTCTATGGAATACTGTGTTTCCATTCCAGTTGATTCATCATCATGTATCACTACTTTCACTCTCCTTATCATCCACAATTTATCCCACATTGCTACTTCATGAAACATTCACCTGTCAAACCCTCTATACAAACTCAGTAGACCTGGAAATCCCACTCTTACTTAAAGTATGCACTTGGATTAAGATATTAATGTGACTAAGTTTGGCCTCTGCGCCAAGTCCCCTTGTGCATCGTTTTGTAGGAAACTGTTATCACAGTGGAGTTCAAACCCAGTGCTTGTATGCTATGTTGTTTTAAAGCAACAATGTGAAATCCTCTCATACCATAGCCAAAGCACACATTTCAGACACAGTACAATTTTGAGTTCTCGCTCATGAGGCATCTATTCAAACTGCATTATGGATCCTAGGTGTCATTAAAGGGTCATAAAATATGCTCAACCTACACAGGAAATGGAAACCATTCGGTTCAAGAATAATTAATAATGTGATGACTTTTTTTCTTGCCTTTTCTCTGAATGTACCTTGGACATTTAGCTATTAAGAATTATTAATGCACAGACTTACTGTCATTTTTTGTCATGGAAAACATTTAATGTTCAAAATAGTAAAAAAAATGTGGAAAAGCTTTAATGAACAAGATGCAAGTCAAATCACAAATCTGTTTTTATACAGCTCATTATATAAGTGTAAAAAGTGTCGGGTTTTAGACCCATCCGACAAAATCAAATAGAGCTGACTGTGCAGTTAACAGATCAGCTACTCTTACCCTGGCAGGTCATGCCCACTGGCTGGTAGCCCGGCTTACAGACGCAGTCACTGAGGGAGGTGCTGCCAGGCTGAGAGGTGTGCTGCGAGTCGGGGCATGAGAGGCAGGTGCTCAGGCCTCCTGGTGCTCCCTCTGGTTTATAGGTGCCTGGTGGACATGCTGGAAGGAGGAGAGGAAAAATACTGCAGTTAGAAAACAAATGCACACTAATATGTCTGTTATGCACACCCAGAGAAAAAAGACAGAGCTGGATGGAAATATTGGATGATGGACATGTATAAAAGAAAATTACTTTGATTATAATTAAACTTTATGACTGAAACGGAAAGAAATCTTAACAGATTTATGAGGAGACTTTGATCATATTCATGTCTGGACATGAAATGGCAGGAAAAGTTGCAGAAATGACAAAATGATCTCACTGGGTAGGTAAAAAAGACAAGTTCAGTTCTGCATCTTAATTATTCACAAAAAGGATAGAACATATTTCTTTGTACTATTTCACAAAGAAATGTGACAATCAAAGAAAGGTTTATGATCATCTAAAGCCAGTTACGGTTCGCCTGTAAGCACACAAGGTCTACATTAGAAAACCCTTTTGATCACCTGTCGCTCACGCTCACACACACACACACACACACACACACACACACACACACACACACACACACACACACACACACACACACACACACACAGTTATAAAGTATGTTTCCTTTTAGCATCACCTGAGTCCGATCAGAGGACTCTCACGCAGCAGGGGTCATATGAAGGCCCGCCAACATTCTTTCATTCACCATCAATCAACTTCGTCTCTGCGCATCACTTGTGTTGCAGAGGAGTGAAAATGAATGAGTGAATCCATCACATGGTCTTATCTGGGTTCAAAGGTTACTTTCACATGGGATGGTTCATAAATGACGGACTAACTGATTAAACCTGTGATTCACTGTAATATATTCAGTGACGTAATGTGCCTTTAATTCTGATATCAAGTGATCTCATACGTCTTTTGATTAACTACTTTGAATTAGCTCAAAAACTCAGATTATGATTATTTGAATTATGTTATTACCAAGGACAACAGCCCTTATCAGCCATTATACGGGTAGATTCACACAAGCAATTTGCTGCGCTGGTAATTCCCATAATTCACTGCGATTACTGGTGCGCTTTGCAGGGAAAAAGCTTTATCAGTTGCTGCCCAAAGTCAAAGCAATTTTCTTCCAAACCACTTTCAAAAGAAGCTTATCCCACATTACAAACACATCAGAGCCACTAACTTTGATGACTGCATTTGTTGTTCACACGTACATATGATTCACACCAAACTGTTTTCCCATCAAGTCCATGGTCATAGAGTTTGGAAAACCCTCTCAAGAGTTTAACTTAGAATTACATATATTATATAACATGTGAATCAAATAAAGTTAAATTCGTGAACACATTACAGTTTGGCGCTGCACTGTTCCTCACGTCATACTCTCTTCAAGCAAATCCAAGTGTTGTTTGCATTCATTTGAAAAACAAACCGACAATATTGACTTCAGCTTTTTCCAAATCAAAACTGGCTACGGAGAGAAGGGGAGTTTCAGACAGCTGCTTTCAGACAGTTTAACTTTCTGTTTTGCTCTTTAAATGAGGAAATCATAAACTTTCTCAAACCACACCCACACACAGCATTTCAAACACTTATAATACATCTGAACAAATATGCAGAAAAGCTTGTATCCACGTGGGTTATCCTCAAACCCGGTTTAGTGTGAGCAGCTAGACTCGTTATAATATCACATTATATCACTGTCTTTCTTGGCATCAGTTCAGAGGTGTCCAGTTTATGACATTAAGCTTAAGCAAACTGGGATTTAAAAAACCAAAACATGCAGGTTGAATTACACGCCGTCCTGTTCGCTAGACGCAACAGAGAATCCATAGTACTAATATTCTTCACAACTCATTTACTAGCTGCTAAGCTAGCAGCCTCAGGCCAGGTGTGAATTTCCACTGCTGAGCCAATGCCAGCTTGGCCTCTCACCACACGCTCCCTCCCTCCCTCCCTCCCCCTCAGCTGAACCAGGCAGCAGGTCAGCCAGGAGATGTTAACCAACTGTAAAGCAGGCACTGGCTGCTGGCACTAGAATGCACCCAGTCACCCACATCAAACTGCACACACACACACACACACACACACACACACACACACACACACACACACACACACACACACACACACACACACACACACACACACACACACCAAACCATGTGGTATACCTGTTCTGGAGCAGACAGTGTGTGTGTGTGTGTGTGTGTGTGTGTGTGTGTGTGTGTGTGTGTGTGTGTGTGTGTGTGTGTGTGTGTGTCCGTCTGCACTTTTCATTTGATAACAAAAGCAGCCGATGAGTTTTCTCCGTCTTGTGTCCTTTAAACTCAGAGGAGGTTTCTTCCATAAGTCGGGCCGACAGCTAAAAGTGTCCCCTCTGTTCAAGTCCTCAAGAATCTGTTTTACAGCTTCATTTTAAGCTTTACAGGAAGCCTAGTTATTTTTAATGTGAATAATAATTCACCCATAGCGCAACAGTGGAAATACTGTATATATCGAAAAATATATTAAAAAGTTCAATTCCTGGCAGGTTGCATGTGCTGGCAGGTAGAAATGTACACAGACGTATGCATGGTCACACACATGCACAAACGCACACCCACACACAGAGTTTAGAAAGACCAGACATGGCTTCTGGTGACAAAAGGAGGGAGGGAAGGAAGGATGGACAGGAAGGGATAAATGATGAAAGAACGAACAGCCATGAATCTGCTGGAAAGCTGGAAGTGGAATGTGGAGAAACCTGTGGGAATTCCCTTTAAAATGTATCATTGCTCCGGACCCCAAACTGAAACTAATTGTGTTTGGACCTCGGCACCGGTCTGAAGAACGCGGCGGCCAATAGTATTGGTTCCACCTTGTTACTGCCTATGTCTGCGGAGTTAGCTCTGCTGCACTGTGCCCTTCATTTAGAGAGGAAGTTGACTGTCAGCGGGCCAGATGACCATAAAACAGAAAGAGCCTGCTGTGTCTGCTGGGCTGGTAGTAACCGTGCGGAGCGACAGCAGCTGCTCAAAGAGGACTACTGTACACGGTAATGATCTTAGGAAGGGAAAGAGCCAGCCTCTACGATCAGACGCTGTTGATTTATGGTTTTAAAGCAATATTTGAGCAATCCTAATAACTAATACTGAAGTTAAATGATTTATCATAACATCATCAGTCTTCATACTTTCCGATTCATAATCTGCCTTTTGAAAATATATATTTTTTTTCACATCAGAGTGAATTATTACTTTAATAAATTAAGTTGTGGGTCAGCCAAACAATCATTTTTGAGTTATCAATTTGGATGTCTGATTTTCCAACAAGGCGTCTCTTTCATCATTCCTGCAAAATGCCGACCGACTTAAACTCCCTCAACCACTGACCTGAGGTCTGCTCTGCTGTCCTTTGAAAGGTCAAGTTTACCATTATTGCCTGTGGACAGTAGCCAAAGCTTGATATGTTTCTAATCCCTCCATGCCATGGACCTCAAATATTTGAGTTTTGAGAACTTTCTGAAAACATGCATTGTCCAGCTGTTTTAGGAAAATGTTGAGCCTTTCTGAAAAATGTAATTACATTTTTTTGTAACCCAGCATTTACGGCTGCAGTGAAAAACAACTTGGCTTGGGCTTAAGTACCATAGTACACAGTACAGTACGTAAACTAAGTATATAACATATGTTACGTAACTTAACTTACCAAGCTGCCGTATTTGGCGAGTTGGGAGAGTGAACCTGCTGGCTTTAGAGTACTTTATATTCAGAATCAACATAGTGCTGCACTCCGAATACATTATGGCACAAACAAACCAAAATTGATGCAGCAGAACCAGAGAGATCTTTTTTTATTCTACATATTCTTGACGTTGACTGTCCAGTCAAAAAAAAAAGGGGGGGGGACTCCACAAAATCTATGCAGTTTCCCTTTAAGACATTAACTCTTACTGAGGTAGCATAAAGTCCAAACTTCAACTTTGTATTTATCTAACTATATTAGCAGTCCCTAACATTTGAACCACAAGAAAACACACAAGAATACATTCTTTTAGTATTAAATAGGGATCCAAAAAGAAGAAACGACAAAAGCAAACACATGCCAGTTCATCTGTTAAAGTATTTTCTCTCAATATGAAGTAAGTCATTTAAACTGGCAGACACGTCTGGCCCGGGAGCCAAAGTTACTATCACACGAGAATCTCTCGAGTCTCTCCGGGGAGAGGCTGTGTTCGATTAACCGGGACTAAAAACAGAACCGGGACGGAAACGATGAAAGGAGATGGAGAGGGAGAGCGAGAACATCTGCCTCCTCAGCCACAATGACAAACAGAGAAAGAGAGAGTTTTCATCTTAGAGGAATATATATTCTGCTAAGTCCAACAAAATCCACAAACACATGTTTGCAGACACACAATCCATACAGTACTGCTACACATGCTGCTTCCCAATATGGTATATTGAACATAAACCAATTGTTTTTTATAGCAGTAGGAATGAACAAAATATATATATTATTTATATATTTTCCACTGAAAACAACCTCAAACATCAAAATAAGCAAAATATTGCAGGTCAGTATGGTTCACAAGTGAGCATGAGCATCAAACTTCTGTTCAGCTCTTGTTTAATTATTTACTTTTTAAATGATTGTTTTGCCAGATTATTTCATGTAAGAATGCTTGGATTTTGACAAAATATAGTCCAAAACTATTTTTTTTGTAAACAAAAAAAAAGGTTTGAAGAAAAGTAACTATGTTTCTATAAGTACAGAAACGTAGGCATCGTATAAGCACTGGTATTGAAAACTTTAAAATGATATCCAACTCTAATCACAAGGCAATTTAATCACCAGTAGAAGTCCCCCTGTCAAATCAACGGCTTATCTTATTTTGACACACATAATCTCTGTATTGGAAACAAAATCTAAAAACCACTGAAATATTATCTAGCATAAAATGCCAACCACGTTGCCCCATGTGATGAAACTGACTAATATCTGATCAAAGAATAACTTGAGCAAGCCTAAACATTACCTGGCATTTAATGCTAACTAGCGATACTCTACTACTTTTGACCATTCTTGTTGCTGACTAAGGTAATTGGCATTTTGTTGTGATACCTTGCGTCTACTTACTTTTTTATGATTCATTCCAGACAGAAAAAACACCAGCTACACAACAGTGTCTTTATCCCACTTCAATAAACACTCACAATGAGTTGCTAACATTATGGGCTTTATGTGCAAAGGCGACAGTAAAAGTAACAAATATTTCTGCGGTCCTATAATATTTGCAATGTCGTGACCGAATTCTGTCTGTCTGTCATCTTCAAAGCCAAACAATGGAGACTGTGGATGTCCAGCATTATTGTGAATGGACCTGCTAAATGTGGACAGAGGCCTGGCCGCTTGCGGTCGAAGGTCCTCGCACACGAGAAATGTTGTTAAGTTGGGCCTTAAATTCCAGGGTATTTCACTGCAACAAAAACAATGCTCACATGCGAGCAAACTTTCCACTCTGAACTGAGACTCCCCATGCGGTGCATTTGAGGTGCATAAATAGACAATTGCGATGGACAATTAAATTGTATAGTCTAGCCCACAAAAAAAACAACATACATTCACGCAAAGGCCTGACGGAGGCATGAAGAAACTGGGGCTCAGTTTGAATATACATTCATTCTGAGCCAGCACACTATATATCCACCCCCCCCATTTTTTGCACTTATGGTTGCCTCAGTGACAAGCCACCATAACAAGAAAGCACTAGCATCTGTCTACCATTCACCATTTCATTCACAATGTTCCATATGGCGGAGTTTCCCAAAGTCCTGGATTCATGACCTCATGAAGAAGAGTGAGGATGAATCTGTGATGTCCTGTTTTACCATAAAGTGTGTAGCATCGCCGAGCACCAGTGACACCATACGAACAAGAGACAATGAGGGACAAACATATTGTACTGTACATAGGAACATTCTCCCCTGCTCAACTCTCCCTGACACTGGAACCCTCCCAGCTCTAATTAAACAACTATTTCAACTATTTATTATGGAAGTTTTCTGCAGCAGGCTTCAGACCTCAAATCCGCTGAGAAAAAAAATAAAAAATCACACAGACAGCTGTCACCTGGTTCAGTGTCTGCTCCACTTGGAAATACATTTTTGCCGTCGTAGAATCAAAGACTGAAACCAAGAAGTGTCTCTGTTTGCAACGATAAGGGTCACAAGATTTTTCCAACCTCAATACATGGGTCACCTGTAGCAAAAAAAAAAGTTTGGGGATCACATCCTCCCTGTGGAATGACAGGATGCTCTAAATCACACTGACAGAGTCTCATTGAAGTCCGGTCTGCTCTCCAGCTGGATTGTGGAGTGAAAAAGGGGAAAGAGGGAGATGGAGGGGGAGATGTGGCTGCTGCACAGCTGTCCACCTACACAGCCTCCATCCGGGTGGGGAAACGGACCTCCGCGCACTCCCTGATCCCCATGAATGGGAAACCTCTGCATTGTGATGCAAGACAGTCTTTAGAGAGGAAACTGAGGAAGTGCAGTGGCTGTTCAGTCGCTGTTTGTCTGCCTTATTATTCAATCCTATTCCCAAGGGAGAACGACTTCACCGCAATTGCTAGATACCTCTTATGGACTCATAAGGACAGAGAGACCGTCCTCTCTGCTCGCTTATTACAGACTACGGGAACACTGGGATTCAAACCGCTAAACAACTGTACAAACACAGGTTGGTCCTCGGTCTGGTGTGCATGATTACAGATGTCAGTGTGCTGAGAAATTTTGTGATAAAAGACTGTGGGATGATCTCAGTATACTCGGGAACACGTAGCATAGCACTCGTTTAAGAAAAAAAGGCTTGTTTTCATTTCCTTTTCAGTTGTTATGTCACCGTTTCACCAAATTCCAAGCAAGAAGAATGTGTTTTCAGATGCACATGCATGTACATACAGCTACTCTAAGCCACTACACACACACTCCGCAGTTCCCACAGTAGCCTCAGAGTTGGTGTTTCCTTGTGGGATTGTGAGGTCAGGGATGTTTTTTGCTAAACAGATCCATGCACATAAAGTACATGCTAATCCAAATGAGAGCCACAAACAAACTGGAAACAATTGTAGGTTCTTGTCCTGTCGTCCTGCCAACTCTACACACCCAAACATCTTCTCACACGGTCGCAGACAAAAACTTGGTCACGCACATTTTATTTTTCTACTGAAAGACTACATTTTTGGGGGAATTGAAGAAGCCGTTGTGTCAAAACAGGAGCCGATTGGTTGGTCAGAGAGAGCGAGAGAAAAAAGAAAGAGACAGATGCTTCTCTTCCAGAAAAACTGGCAGCTGCTGACTTCCTCCATCCTTAGCCTGTGACCTTTGACGTAGCGTGTGTCCCTCTTCATCACCTCCCACCAACTGGAGAGATTTCCGTCAACAGCTCACAGCACACACACACACACACACACACACACACACACACACACACACACACACACACACACACACACACACACACACACACACACACACACACACATACAGAATGGGAAGATCAGAAAGTGAAAGGAAGGAGGAGGGAACTGAAAGAGTGCTGAAGAGGGTCGGTGAAAAATATCCAGAGATGGATGGGGGTCACCGAAAGGGACAAACATGTTGGATTTGAAGGAGGGCAAAGGCCTTGAAAAAGACACTGGAGAAAAGCACTTAAGATGCTAAAGGGAAAAAGTCATTCCACCTTAAATTCCCACGGGCACATTTGTCAATTTAAATGATGTGTGAGAGAGAAGCACAGAGGAATTAAAATATTATAAGTGCAAAAAGTCAAGTTCTGTTTTTTTTGGTCTCCAAACTATGTGCACGTTGTCAGTCCTGGGTGATGCTGGTGGCAAACAAGATCATGAAAAAAAGGCTTTAAGAAAAAGTAAAAATAACGGATCATTCTTGACTACATTGTGAGTTAAGAAAGGATTCACTATTGATTGCTTTAATGCAGTGTTGTATGCAATACTGGAAGTCATTATACTAGTAATATACCTCTAATATAAATATGAATATTTGCCCCCAACTTTTAAAAGTATTGCGTTGTTTTGTAAGTTGGGGCAAAAAATAAACAGTATCATCCTATAATCGTGTGAGTAAACTGGTTAAAAAACAAGTCACAAATGGCTAAAAAATCCCCAAATGAAAGAATTAAGAAATCTGTCATGTGATCTTATCCTAATCATTTTAGCTATTTCGTCATTATTTTAGCTCAAGACTTCCTTTTAAGACACACAAAGTGCATCAATTCACCAGAATCCTGCAACTACAAGAGTATTTCACCGTGTTTCACAAAGAATAATGACATATTGTTAATAAAATAAAATAAAAATCTAAACAAATCATCAACCATATCACGAATTTTCACGAATACAAATGGAAATTGCACACAGTAATTTGGTTTAAAAAAGATAGGGGAATCTATTGGAATCTAAAATATTTGTGAATGAAAAGTCTGCATCACTGTTTCATCATAAATCAAATACCCTGTTTGTTACATTGGGTTTTGGAAACGAGAAAAAGATGAGCTACAGCTGACAAACTCAAGAACACATGACTGAATCCTCACACTAGGGATCTGATCAGAACAATTGTAACAAGAGGTGTTTCTGCTCCACTTAATCTCACTCTGCAAATGGCTAATTTACGTATGGTGCACCTGGTGACACGGTACAGTAGCTGCACAGAGGCTCGTAAAGAATTAGAGATGAGGGGGAAGCTGTGAAAATGAGGGGGGGGATAGCAGTGGAAGGCACCAGGAAGATAAAAGAGGAATTGACAAGAGCAATGGAAAGAATGACGGGCGGAGGAGGAGCGTTAATGACGCAGTGAGGCTCTGCTACCCCTCGCTGCCTGTTTCACGGCTCCTTGTTTTTCATGCTCTCCAGCAGAGGATGGTCCTATTAGGCCCGATTTACAGCCTCTCTGCCTCCTCGCTCCTTCATCTCTAGTCTATTTTTTTTAAACACACAGTGGCCTAGGTTTATAACACAACTCGTGTCTGCTTAACAACATCCCTGACCTACAAACACGGCAGCAGTAGTCATCAATTAAGGCTTTTTACAGACCTAAATGTGTCATTTAACGATGGGAGGGAGGCTGGAACGGGGCTGAAACATGTGGCGTTCAGGGACGGACTAATATGGATTTCGACACCGCCTGTACTTTAAGACTGATGTATACAATGTCCTCTAAAGCGAAGAACTTCAAACGCCAAATGACCAAACGAACACCTGAGGGCAGCTCACACACTGGGCTCTTTTCAAAAGTTCTTTCTATGCATTTTTTGTTTAGCTGCCAAATTTTCTTTTAATTGCTGAACGTCCTGTTACTTTATTTCTCGCACCTTTCATCTTATGTTTCACTTGTTAAAGGATCACTTGGGTTTATTATAACCAAGGTTATATTTTATATAGCTTTTAACGTCACCTCTATATGTTATAATAACTCACTCAAGAAAAGGTTGAGATCTGGGCACACAGCATCAAGACACACGTGTTCATGTGATCAGTTTCACCTGATTATCTGCCACTTAATTTGGAGGCGAAACCCAAAGTGAGCACTATTGAAATGTCATTAATAATCCCTCACTGAGAAAAAGAACGGAAGTATTTTTGTGATTCAACAACGCATTTATGAGCCAGTCATGAAGGCGTCTGGTTTAATTGCATTGCAGTGCCAAGAGGCTGAGGAGCTGCAGCTGGTCCTCTAAAGGTGTTACTCTCTCACAGGTAGGTTTATACAGAATGTATACTTTGAAAATAGTTTGAACCTTTTATTCCTCTGTATTCACATTTAGTTGTTTTATTTGTCCGTCTTTTATGAACACAACATTAAATCAGACGATCACATATTACATTCCGGGCTGTTTCAGTTATGTTCCCTGTACATGATCTTTATTACTGAGCTTGTTAGCGGTAGTATTTCTCCCTCTCTCTCCGTCTGGCACTGAGCCAGGCTGATCTTTGCCCAGTCACTGAAAGCTCTCCATCCATCCACCACAAAAGATGCATGGCTCCGGGGTAAGGAATCGCTCTCCCTCCCTCCCTCCCTCCCCATTTCCACTCTCTGCTCACCAAAGAAAAACACAAACTTCCATCCAATCAGCTAAAGCTATTAATGGGAGTTGGGGGAGTCAGGGTGGTGATGGTGCTACTTGACCCCCCCCCCAAAAAAAAAAAACCCTCCTCCGCTTGTCGGCGCAGAGTCCCAGGCATTTGCCCCCTGCTAATAATTCATGTTGAGCAACTGAAGCTTTTATTTTCGCAACAAAAATATTGAGAAACAAGGACTTGGACTGCCGCAGATGTACTGTACAGAAGCAGACAGTCTGCTGTGGTTATTGTTGCCGTGGGGATTAGGATTTGTGCAGTTGGAGGAAATAGAGAGTCTTTATACGCATGTTTATGTAACCTGTTGGATGTGTTGACCAAATCCCGCTCCTCTGCTAGAAATATATTTACTTTTGAAAGCATTGAGGTGCAAATTATAACGACTGAGCAAACAGAAGGCCAGTGTCAAGTGTTAGGCTGCTTTCATCCGTCTGCTGGCAGAGATGCTAATGACATTTTGGAAAATGACAAGGTATCTTGAAAAACCTACTGGCTGAAGTTCATGACATCTGCTGTAAATATTCAGAGTCCCCAGATGTTTTATCTTAATGTGTTTGACCTCCTCAGGCTCCTCCTGTGCCATCATCAGGCCACAATGCTTCCACAACATATTAAAATGTAATAGGTAGTTTGGCGTGACATCTGCAGAACATAACTTATTCCTACGTTCCTTAAACCTTTAGCGCATTAATGCTGAAAAGAAATTGCAAAAGCAGCATTACATTGTTTTTATTTTTGTTGTACTGAAAAGTAGACTTGAGCCTGTTGTTCTTCTATTTAGCAGTTTAATCTTTTTACAGATCACCTCAATACATTTAGCTTTTGTAATACAGCTTTGGCCACATCCAAGCAAGCTGTGTAATTCACCTTTTTATGGAATATCTATTCTCATTTATTATTATTAATTATTTTTATTATAAAATTCAATTTTTTTTAAGCCAAGTGACAATGTGTTTATCAACATGGCAACAGGCGTTGTAAGACGGGACAAACCATGCATAAGGACTTTTTCCAACAACGTACACCGATTCATTTTAGGAGAGGAGCACATATTGATTGTCTGAGTAAAAACTGAGACAAAAAACTTTGGTTATGATATCCCATGAGAACATGAATTTCCCGCCTGTTTCTATGCCAAAAGATAAAATTAACATTTATCAGAGAGAGTTTGACAATTTACGACATTTAGAATAATCTCATGTTCCGCTACATGCTAAAACTGTTAATCTACTGCCATGTTTACAGAGGGAAAGAAGTCTTAATACAAGAGCATCTAGCTTTCCTTTCATTGAGAATAGTTTTCTAAGTGTATGTTTTAGTGTACGTAAATGTGCAATGATTTAAAGGCCCACTGTCGTAATCTATTATGACTACAGAATGTAGTGTCTGTACTCTCTCAGGTGGTATAAACAGACCTGGCTCTGCACTATTGCCAGACATCTGGTATGTGTCAGATCCTTGAATGTGGTATATTTTAATGGGTCAGAGGCGTGTGCACGCAAAGCACGGCACAAACATGTGGCCGTGTGTATGTGTTGATCCCGGCATGGTGTAAACTTGTGTGTAAGCGTTACAGTGCGGAGGGAGACGAGCTGCAGAGTGTCGAGGACTGAGATGGAGATAAGCACCAACAAAAAAACATTTACACTGGAGAACTCTGCAAGGGAGATGAGGCCAGAGAGGGAAAGGAGAGAAGAAAATAAATACCGATTGCAGCATTCCTCCGATTTCGACACTTTTCATCGTCTTTAACATTTACCAACATTCCACCTCTGTTGTTGTCGTTTTAATTCCTCCGTTTAAATTTACACGGAAAAAACTCCAGGCTTCCCCAACTGGGATCTCTCGGTCATTCACATCGAGACTGCAAATATTTACAGTGCAGTTGAATTCCTCCTCATTGCAACAAACACTAGGAAACATGTTCTGGGTCGACTTGAAGCTCACTGCTGCCACGCGTCTCCTCTTGGGATAAAGAAGCTTTTATCGACTAAATATTGTAAACATTGAGCAATTCTTCCAGTATCAACTCTGACGGGGATGTTTTGTTACAGTCAAAGCATTAAAGTCAACAGCTCATATCTTGGTTTAGTCAAAGATATCTATCAAGAAACCAAATATTGTGAATATTTATTCTGTGGTACTCTAGAGTCTAAAGTAAGGGGCGGAGGGTTTTAACTATTACTCAGAGGATCGGCGGTTCGATCCCTGGCTCCGGCAGTCCATGTCGATGTGTCCTTGGGCAAGACACTTAACCCCGAGTTGCTCCCAAAGGCTGTTCCATCGGTGAATGATTAGATGGATCCCGATGGGCAGGTGGCACCTTGCATGGTAGCCCCTGTCATCAGTGTATGAATGGGTGTGAATGGGTGATTGATTAGTAATGTCAAAACGCTTTGAGTGGTCGGAAGACTAGAAAAGCGCTATACAAGTACAATCCATTATTATTATTACTGGTTTACAGAGACAATTATCAGTGATGGACAAAACAATGAGCATAAAAAGTTCATTCTTAAACTTGGAAATGTTACAAACACATATAAGATTTACTTACTAGTTATATTACTGGAGCTATCCACATCTCACGGTCTCTCATGGCTTTCTGAGTCAGTTGTCATAGAAATGGGTCCTATTTTGTTATTATAGGCTACTTCTATTCAATGCACGAAAGTCTGAAGTAATTCTTGCTTATTTAAAAATGTGAATTATTTAAATAAAATGTAACGATATATTTTGAAAAGATGAGGGATTTTAGTCATCGAACATCTGGATCTTCAGTTATCGGAAAATCAAGCTGAGCATACGTTAGTGGTAGCCAAAAAAGAAACACAGATTTTTGACATGAAAGTTTTACAATCAGGGTTTTAGTCAACAGATCCATTCGTTTTAGAGTTGAGGAGACATCTGGGGATAATTTGGCTACCACCAAAAGCCTCCTGCACATTGAACACTGAAGGAACCCTGAGCGGGAGAACCTGACTTCAATGATAGCAATGGTGGTGAAGAGCTCCCATGATCCCACACTATTTCACAACACCAACCAAACTCCGTCTTTTGTTATTGTTTTGAGCGATAGACCCGATGGCGGAAAGTGATACATTGTGCATTAAAGCAACGAAATACAGGAAGGTCGAGTTTGAAACAGTCACACACAGAAACATACAGAAGTCTCTTTCTCTAAATCCTCCTGCAAATATTGTATCCAAGTCTTTTTTCTTATCATCTCACCTGCCTTGCTTTATCTTTTTTTTTCATGCTGTCTTCTTCTCTCTCTCCCCCGTTCATCCCCAGCAGAGCCGCTCTGAGCAGAACAAAGCCTGCGCTGCTGACACCACATTAACACAGTCCAGACCTCCTGTCATTCTCCTGTCAGGCTGATAAGCCAGAATATGTGACAGGAGGAAAACATGTTGCCCTCCCGCACCCCCTCTTCTCCCGCTCCATTTATCCACTTCCCCATTCCTGTGGTGATCCTCCGCGATGCAGATATTGTGAGCTTGAGATTGGAATTTGAATGGAGACGACAATGTCCTGTTTGGCCTGTCAGAGTTGACCAAACTTTGCGGGAACCGGGTTCATCTTCCATTTCTATCTGCTGGGATTCCAGTCGTGTTTTGTGGAAGAGGCTGTTTCACTTGGCTGTCGACAGATTCATAAACAAGACTGCTGTGCGCTGTGGGGATTTGGATAGTGTTTCCAACAGAGCCCTGCAGCCAATGATAATAATAATCCACTGACGGGCCTAAGGCTCTGTCATATTATTCTCATGTGTGTCAAAGATTGTTAAATGTGAGAAAACAAAGTCCAAAAAGAATAAAACCTCTCCAAACTTTCAGTCTAGACAACAAAACCACCTGAAGCCACAAAGCGACTATCAAGCTTACGCAACACCAGAGCAAACGTCTGACTCTGGCAGTGTAGTGGAAGTGTCTGTCTGCCACTCAAGACTCCTGGCATTGCTGACGCACACGGTGTACCCATAATTCACCAAACACCTTATTTCAGCCAAGCCCATTGAGGTTAAAGCAGCAGAATATTAAGAGAGAGATGCCGGGTTTTTCTCTGAGAAACAGCAGGAGTTTGTTCAGTTTACTTGTATGTTTCTTGGTTACGTACTGCCTTCACCACAGATCTAATTGGTTTTGGAGCCACTACTACATCAAAAGAGAAAACATTCAATAAATGTAGTGTTCAAAAAACATATATGAGGGTATTTCGCACCACTTAGCAAAACCAAAACTGAGACGAACAAGGCTAACGGTGCCTTAGCCTGCCAACGGTTTTTTTTTTCGCAACAGCAACTCCAGTGAAAGACATTCCTATGACAGCACACTGTGGGTCCATGTCAGCTTTATAGAATGAAGATGACGACTCATAGGCATTCAAGTGTCCACCGCATGATAGCCAACTCCTCTCCCATGAGACGCCGTTATGTGAGTGAGTGAGAGACAGACAGAGGAAGCGGTCCTCGGTTGCGGTTGCAGCGCCTCGCTGTGTCCTTCCTTCCTCGAGCCAGCTGAGCCAACGCTGCAGTCTGCTCCCTGCTATTAATTAAACCATTAAAAAAGATTAATAAGCAGAGTGGGGCTCCAGTCTCGACAACATCTGATGGGAATTAGGGAGGCCTGCTTTTTGGCAGGCTGACCCCGATGCCCCTTTCTTTCGACTCTCACTTTGAAAATCCTCCTCCCTCTGCCACTTTGGTTTCTCACCGCGACTTTTAAACTCTGATCTGAATAGTTTGAACTTGTCCGTCTCTTAAATGGGCTTCTTCCCCTTCTTCTTTTCCTGTTATCTTATTCTGGAGTGAAAACGTGTGGAAATGAAGACCTACAGGGCAAATACAACCAGGACTATGGCCCATTGTTTCCTATTATGAGAGTTGATTGCTATCCACATTTCTCTCGCTGTTTCCTCTTCAAAGCGCACTCAGTATTGATTCTCTTCGTCCCTCGTTCCCTCCCACCTGTCTCCCGTGCACGAAGGGTGAGCTGTCAAAATGATAACACAGCAGTTACTTAAACAAAGACACACACACCAGCCAGTGCATCTGCTCGTCGTTCTGCTCTCCAACAATCACACAGACTGCTATGTTTCTCTGTGACTTAAGTGATTACATATTCAGTAAAAATAATGTATCAACCCTTAACCTTACTGCTTAATATTGCAGACCACCTGCATAAAATGTATTATTACACTGTGAAACTAGATTTAAAAGACCAATGAATAGACATTTAGAAGACAAATTGATGTTTCATTACAAAAGGCTGCTGGCAAAAGTTTTAATTTGACTGTCTGCACTGTTGAGTTGATTTTCAGCTTCACGCTCTGAGTTTGAGGGTTTCCCGTAATAAAGAGGAGCCACGGCCTCAGCACTTCTACTCATTTCCATCTGGGGATCATTAAAGATGAATCTCATCTCATAGTCTCATTTACAAAGATAATTTCTGACTGTAGGAGTCATCCCAACCAACAGAAAAGAAGATATGTAGAGAAATGAAGAGTTATTACATCATGGAGTTCTTTAAATCATGTTAAAATAACTTATTTTGAGACTCTGAATGGGATAAGGAGAAGACTCCAATGACGGTCATATAGGAAAGGCAAATGTTTGTGTTTAAGAGAACATAACGCCCTCCTACATCCCATATCACCCTCCATTGAAGTCTGTTTATGGCTTTCATGGCAAATAAGGGTCTATAGTTCTAAATTTACATTGGTACGTTTTATATTACTATAATTTCATCTTGAATTTACAGCTCACGGATCTGTATAATCTTCTGAAGCCTGGGAATAATTCCGTATGTCTGTACGCTATATATGCATGGGCATGCCTGTTTTTGCACTCAAGATTAACTGTTTATTGTTATATACACACAGACACACACACACACACACACACACACACACACACACACACACACACACACACACACACACACACCACACACACACACACACACACACACACACACACACACACACACACACACACACACACACACACACACACACACACACACGTGCAACCAACTTTCTCTGAAGATCTTATCTTCAATGACGTTTGTGTGCAACCATAAAATAATAAGTCCAAGAGCCAACAATATAAATAGCAGTAGTAAGGAACAACAGGGTAAAAGCCAGAGCACTCTGGCAACAGATGAAAAAGATTTATTTCTTTTTGTTCCTCAAATGGATACGTATGAAACAAAAGTGGGAGGCAAAGCAATAAGAGCCACAGAAAAAAAGGCAGTTAGTTTTAAAATGACAGCAGCAATTTCGGTGCATGTAGAGAAGAAAGAAACGGATGTACGAGATTTGATTTAAAGGAGGAAATTGAAGGTGGAGAGCGAGAAACACTCACAAAGATATTACTGTCTCAGTCCTGCACGTCTATGGCACATTGCTGGGTTTGTTGATAGTGATCTGCCCCGTGGACAGCTCACACTGCGATAAGTGGACAGGCTGCTTATTTAACTTTCTCCCACAGTGAGCGCCTCATGATTTGGAGGAGAGGCTGACAGGTAACGGAGACGAGGTCAAGAGGAAGAGAAAACTATAAGGGACTCCAAAAGTGTATCTCTAAGACACAAACAAACATGTTGTTTTAGTGAACAATGTCGGTCAGGTTGATGAAAGTGGAGAGAAACAAAAAACTGAAAAACTGCAACAGCAGTAGCCTTTTACTGGGTTGGTTGTCTGTTATTAAAGCTTTACAGGTGCATACTTTTTACAAGATAGACTGTGTTGGACTTTTGCTATCGATGAGGAGGACTGGGATAGCAACAAAATTTATAACTTCCATACAAAAAGTTAGGAAAGATCATTTTTCAGTAAGATCTGTTTCATTTTTAACCATAACCCTCCCTAAATACTGACATGAATAAACACACACTAGCTGCTCAGGTTACCAGCCTTTTGAGCTGATTTATCTAATTGTTCCACCTGACAGGTCTTGAGGGTAAACTTCGTATCAGTTTTTGGCATTGTTTGGAGCAATTTACGGATAAAATCCAGGCAAACTCATGAGGCCTTCTAGATGTTTGAAAACCATTACATCACTGCTCTCTACCAATGAAAGATAAATTGACTCAAGAATGAGAGAACCTTTAGTTTGGTGACTGTAGAGAGAAAACATGGTGATGTGAGAGTTTACTGACACAGCTGAGATAGAGCCGTCTGTCCTACCTGTGCACTCGTGCTGCAGGCCCTTGCCGTAGTATCCCTTCTCACAGATGCAGTCGTACTGCCCGGTGTGTGTGCCACACTTACAGCTGGCCATCAGGTCGCAGCAATCCCTGCCCGCTTCGCACAGCGAGGAGCAGCGCGACAGATCTTCCTGGATGTAGCTGCCCGTGGGGAGGTCTGAGAACAAACACAGAGAAGCGCATGATGCAGTAGGATCAGATTTCACCACCTGGTGATCAGACAATGTAACAAAAGCGTTGAGCTGTTACATTAAAAGTGTTGGCACAATTTCCCCGACTTGCAATGAACGAGGGAAAGCAGTCTTAAAGGCTTTGTTATGACAGTATTAGCAGGTTTGGTGCAGTATGTCATTGAAACTGGCTACACACTGAATTAAACACAGGTTTTCCACAGACTGCTGAAATCATTTGCTCAATAAATAAGAGAACCTTTACCACAGAAAGGCATTTAAAGAATCTACAGTGTCTGCATGCCACACACTAAGACTGGCTAAAAGCAAACACCATATCCTTTCCCCAGTTTAAACTGAATAAATTAGAGCTAAGACTTTTTACTAAATAATTTGATTTGGGCTGTACCGAGCAGTTGAGACTGAGGCCATAACTGGCATTCATGCTGGGCTACAAAGAAACTTAAATTTCATTTCTGGAAGTCATCTGCTCAATATATTTTCCTCTCATTGAGAAAGCAGGAAGGCAGAGAGCGCCACAGAAGAAGAGGAGCGACGTCTTGGGTGTATATTCTGTAATTTGATGCATGGCCAGTGAGAGTGGCTTAACATGTGGCTCCATGTTTGAAAACTGGAGTGTTTGCTGTAAGACTACTGTCAGCAGAGCCACTGGGCAGACTTTAAGACAGACGGACCGGAGGCTGACCTGATAGTATGATGTGTGTTGGCTTTCATTCAGTCTTATTCTTGAACTGTGTCACTGATCTCTACTATTGCTGTCTGGGATTTCAGACGCCGTTTGCGCGAGTGCACATATACAGTCTGCAAGAGCATGTGTAGGATTTATAGCTCTCTACACACTCGGAGAGGTACTCAACTGTGATATTTACGGTGATATTTTAAGTTTTAAAGCCACGACTGAATCCCTCTTTTCACAAAATTGTGGGAAGTTCCCCCTCAAGTGTGGGAAAAGAGCCTCACTCTGTCAAATCTGTATGGAAGTGAAGCCTAATGGCTGTTGACAGTACACAACATCAGAGACCATGTGAAATTTAAGTTGTCAGATTCCATATGAAATATTATCAGCTTCTTTTGAAGTAAACATTGAATTTTAGGGTCAAGTTCTACACTTATACTAATATTGCTGAAGGTCAAATGGTGCCGATGGGAGCACTTAGGCTTCAAAAAGATGAAGAGTAGCTTCAGCTTCAATTTACCAAAAACACAGGGTTTGATGTAACTCATGTGCAGCTAAAAAAGATGAGATCTAATAAAGTCTTTGCAGCTGTGAAGGGAGATCACAGAGGTTTCTTTAGATGAGGTAACACCTAAGGAAGCCTTTGAAACATCTCAACAAATAAAAGAAGAAGCTGTGTAACAAATCATTGTAAGTTGTCTTCATCTGTGTCTCATACCTTCATGCAGTGCCCGACGAGCCAGGGCCTCAAACTCTGCAAAGTTGTGCACCAGGTAGCAGTGCTGGTCCTTTGGCTGCGAGGCCATGTCGTGGAGCTCCCTGATGTTACCCTGCCAGATGCCCAGGGTGAAGATCTCAACATCGCGTTCCCTGAGAGCTGCCGCCACCGGTCGAGGGTCCCCGCCATTGGAGTAGCCGTCGGTGATCAGGAAGATGACCTTGGTGGCGTTGGCGCGGGAGTTACGGAGTATTTGCTGTAAAGAGACGAAAACATCGACTCATTAAGTGAAGGATTTATGGATCAAAAATCTAAATGTATATCTGATTCATACCATATTTGCTTCATATTACTCAGACTCCTGAGAGGAACTTCATTTGACATGCAAGATAAACATTTCTTTTTTTTTTTGTTCTCCTAGTTCGTGTAGTCATGTTGTTACGGTTTTGCAAAGGTTGACCATTCAAATACAAACATCCTATTGCTCCGCCTGCCAGCACGCTACCAACATAGTTCCAGCTTAAGTGACATGGCTAACCTGAATAACGAAGAACGTCACACACAACCACTAAAAACAACCCTCAATTCTAGGGTTCCTCAAAACCCTACATCAGCAGGACAGGCAACGAGGGCACGATTGTGAGGAGGGACCAAAAAGAAGGAGAAATGCTCTACAATTGTAATTATTTCTCCTACAGACTACGCAGCTGCTTGCCAGTGGTCTGAAACCACCAGAGAACACTGGGCAACGCAGACCAGGCTGCTGTGTCCGCCCCAGACACCGGCTACAGTTCCCAAACTAACTTTAGCCGCCGTTTACAATCCAACACATACAATTAGAGAAGGACTTAAAGTCAGAAACATATCTTTATTTTCTCTAGGGTTGAAAAAAAACTAAAAAACATCAGCTTGCTTTGCTGTGGAGGCCAAGCTGACAGTGTCTAGGTTTGTCTGTGGGTTGTTTCAAATGAGGTTATGTGGATACAACTCGGTAAACAATGGATGAAGAGAAGGTGAAGTCAGAGCAACTAGGAGAGAGAAAATGAAAGAAACTGAAGAAGCAGAGGGAGCCAAGATGAAGTCAGTAGGACAGATGTCTGGTTACTTTCTGAAAGCTAAAAAGGTCTTGAGTATATCATAAAAAATGAGAGAATAAGAATGCAACAAAGGATGTGTGTTGGGGGGGAGGAAGATGAGTTTTCTGTAATTTGGGTCCAAACAGGATGTAATAACTAGCCAACACAAGAGAGGTGAAGCGAGAGGAGACATGCAAGGGTGTGACCAGGGAGGGAAACAGAGCAGGAGAGAAAGCTCGGCTCTTTATTGTCTAATTGGCTAAACTTCAAGCAGCTCTGGCAGGAGCGGCTTAATTACAGAGCTCAGGAAGCGAAGGGAGTAGGAGGAGGACGGAGAAGAGAATAGAGGAGAGAGAGAGCCTAGTGTCTCTGATCCTTTAAAGCACCAGGCTGCCTGCTGCTCCGGTTCCCAGAGCCCGGGGAGCTTCGATACGGCCGCTCCCAGCTGTCAGCACAGCGATATTCATGTCTATGTGTTAATATTTAAGGTCTTGTGTTTCGGGGTGTTTTAAGGATCTTTTATTAGGCGTCGTCTCAAAGTGCTTTTGGGCCACAGTGGTTTCTGCCTTAGCCATGAGTCAGTGGCTGGTGTTAGCGACTGCGGGGATGCCACCGAGCGGAGCATACGCATGCATACCCACTAATAATACCCTCCCGAATGGCCTCTGCATACTTTAGGTCAGAGTATTAACATAAAGGCAACCACAGGAGCCAGAGTGTGGGAAGGGGCTGCCCTGCAGTATAACTCTCTACATGCACCTTGTTGTTCAAGGCATATAGTACACAAGGCAGCATGTAATGATGCAAACATGCCTTTGACAAAAAAAACAATCACACAGGCTGCTAACGGGGACAGCAGGAACGCTAAACACACTTTTGTTTGTGTACAAAAAGCATACAAGAAGAGAAGAAAAGAAGCTCCTGGCTGATTGATTAGATAATCATTATGAACTTTATCTGAATTACACCTGTTTTTGATCATAGAAATGTATTCACTAATGAAAACAGCCTTTCTGTAAAACAGAGGGATAAAGAAAGAGATTCAATAAAAAGTGGAATTACAGCTTCAAAGGTGAACAGAGCCAAAACGCTGTAAAAATAATGGCAAGGCAAGTCACTTATTATCTCGCATAAATTCTTAAAATTATAATCTTTCCTTAAACCGAGTAAAAAGCTACATAAAACAATGAGAGCATTTTGATTATAGTTTGATTATAGATGACGTCTATGTCGTTGCTAAAAGAAATGTGCACCAGCAGTATTATTATTGTTCCTGAAAACTCTTGAACTTAACTTGAAACATTGATTTGAATTGCATTATATGGATCTGATTCTAAGACTCGAGATTACTTATATAATCATCCATCCATCCATTTTCCGTAACCTGCTTATCCAGTTAAGGGTCGCAGGGGTGCTGGAGCCGATCCCAGCTGTCAATGGGCGAAGGCAGGGTTCACCTGGACAGGGTTCACCTGGACAGGTCGCCAGCCTATCACAGGGCTGACATATAGAGACAAACAACCATTCACACTCACATTCACACCTACGGGCAATTTAGAGTCATCAATTAACCTAAGCTACATGTCTTTGGACTGTGGGAGGAAGCCGGAGAACCCGGAGAGAACCCACGCTGACACGGGGAGAACATGCAAACTCCACACAGAAGGTTGTCCAGCCCGGGGATTGAACGGAAATTAAAGAAGTATCATTTCTAATTATTTATGCCATTCATCTCACTCTGTATATGCATCTGGGGCGTATACAGAGTGAGGGGGCGATGGGGCGGCTGTGGCACATGAGGTAGAGCGCTTGTCCCGTAACCGCAAGGTTGGTGGTTCAAACCCCTCTACCAGCAACATGCCGAGGTGTCCTTGAGCAAGACACCTAACCCCAAGTTGCTCCCCGGGCGCTTCATTGCAGCCCACTGCTCCTCCGGGATGGTTAAATGCAGAGAAATAATTTCCCCATTGTGGGACTAATAAAGGCTTACTTAGTATTATTATACACCTTGAACAGCGGTTTGTCGGCTTGAGGCCGCTTTGTGCTGTTCATCCCATGCATTTCTGCAATTACGCACTTGGCAGGCGCTTCAATGCCGGCGTAGGTCTAAAGAAGAGATAATACGCCGGCAGCAGTGGGACAGTCTAAGTGTGTCCTGTTTGGAGCCGTTGATATCTGTCAGAGCAGCGGTGATAGTGCAGGAACCGACAGGCCTGGAGGGATTAGTGGTAAGAGCAGCGAATCTATCTCCGATCCAAAACGCCTCGAACATTGGCGAGAAGAGAGAGAGAGAGAGAGAGAGAGAGAGAGAGAGAGAGAGAGAGAGAGAGAGCTTTGTATGTGAATCTGGTGACTGTCAAAAGATTGACATTGAAAGTACAAATACTCAGCTTTTGTCAGGTAAAATACATCTTGTATCCATTTAAGTAACTAACATTTTTCTTTACATTGCCCTTGGAGAATAATAAAGGGGAGAAGTGATAAAGAATTTATTAAGATATCTGTAATATTGTAAGTTCAACAGATCTGGATATTTTAGCAACTTGGACTAAGATATAAAAGTGAATAAGCCACCGAAACACAGCCATATACACGACACTCTCCTGATACTTATTTTCCTATCCACTGATGAAACAAACATCATATAAATAAAACCATCAGTCCACTGATGAAAAACTGGATCCTCATTCTGACAGACTCTCCATCTCCAAACAGATGCTTGTATGAATAGAACTTCAAAAAGCAGGCACCTCGTTGCATTTGGCAGAAGAGACTGGGAAACCTTTCCACACCTTGAGGGGCTAACGATGGTGCCAAGTTACCCCAGCTGTTAATCAAAGGCTTATATATGCATGGCAGCTATGCTGAATGCTAAATGAGGACCCCCCCTTTCGCAACCGCACTCCTGGCCTCCCATCAGCCCCTCCTGGGACTTAGATCAGAGCCAGAACCCACCTGGCCTCCAAGCAGAACTAGTTAATAATTAGTTTCTTTACTACTTCTTTGCAGTGGGACGTATATGCAAAAGATCAATGACATTAAAGGTGTTGTTAAGGTGCCTAAAGTGCACAACATGTATATGATCATTAGTTAAATATATCATTTAAACTAATGGTAGCCGATTTCTTGTGGAGGGATTGTTTTTGATTGTGCAGGTGTTACAGTTACTGTGTCCTGCACAACACAAGTCAAGACCTATTTCAGGCTATTTATGGTCGATAAGCTCTACTATTGAATGTTTAACAGAATACATTATGCTTTGGGAATGGCACTTGGGATTTGTCAGTCATTTTACTTTTCTTCAGACTGTTTCTTTTTCCTTACTGAGACTAAATGAAAAACCATCACAGCTTCAAGCAGAAGTCTGTCTGTTATTCTCTTACAAGGTTTTTCACTTCCTTGAAATCCA
The DNA here is from genome assembly GCF_027596085.1 of Anoplopoma fimbria. Taxonomy (NCBI): domain Eukaryota; kingdom Metazoa; phylum Chordata; class Actinopteri; order Perciformes; family Anoplopomatidae; genus Anoplopoma; species Anoplopoma fimbria. The sequence continues at coordinate 21,632,063 of NC_072455.1, read as the reverse complement.
CCTTCCAAAAACAAAAAACTTTATTTGCAGGCATTCCAAAGCAGATTTAAAAAAAAAAAATGCAACCCAACTGCATCCGTTCGGAAAGCTGTCTCCCCATCGGTCGGAAGTGAGAGCGCTTGTTGTTACAGGCTATCTGCTCTTGGCTTGGATGGTAAAAATAACAACAACAACTCTGCAGGGGCTCAAAAGAACAAGATGCACACACGGAAACACAACTGCAGACACCGGACTCAACTTTGGTATTATTGAGCAACATCTCAGGGACACGTTTACTTTGGATATTTGAGATAAACTAGGTCACTTGCAAAGCTCAATTTGTTTCCTGTTCGAATCAGTGATATGCGTCAATCCCATAAAACATCTTGTTTTTGTTCCTCCTGTACTGCATGCTTCACAGCAATAACTAAATAACTATTATTGTTATCTAGTGAGAGGCCTCAGGTTTAATATCTTGACTTTTTACTGTGGTTGGATCCCATTTTAAAAAAGCAAATGAAACAATTCAACTTTTAAGCACATGTAAAGCACATGCATTGACTTCCAAATGATGTATTTCTGAACATTTGTCTTCAAGCTTTGATTCCTATCTTTATTTCACAAAACTTTCCCAGCTTTTGTTTTGCTTGGTGGGTTGCCACAAGACTGACAGAAAGGAGATTGGTTTCCTCAATGGCCACCCAGGATGCTGAGGGCCATGCAGGTGGCTTTGCATGTGTTAGCTTATGTTCTTCAAATCTTTGTAGGCCTACATTAAACAATTCCTGCAGTAAAGTTACTAGATTGATTTCCAATCTATCAGCCAGTTTCTCAGTCAGTTACTGTGACCTGTTGGTGTGGTATGTAAATCAACTTGTAGATACTTGAATTTTGTCTCAGATCCAGCAGCCGGCCAATCACATAAATGTCAGGTCATCCCTTTTTTTCAACAAAGTAGTTTATGTTACTTGCTAAGACAAGTTTCAGAACCCTCCCACAATTTAGGATTGGCTGCCAAAAAGCATTGCCCTCAGAGGTAATGCTGAAAAAAGTTATTTGTGTAATAAAAGAAGATGTTTGCAGGATGTCTATACTCACAACTGCACTCTGATGAGAAGCCATTATAGCTTTAACTTGTCATAATAAAAGAGAATAAATATGGTATGCTTTGGGATATGCACAGCAACCCCCCAAATCTTGCATTTTAAAGTTTTCATTGTTAATATTTCACTATCACTGCAGTAAAGACAGCTGAACATACTGTGCTGTTGTCCAGTTGTTTATTGACGGTCATATGAGCTAAATAAAAAGGGACGGCTGCATAACCAAGGCACCTAGTCAGGATGACCCTCTGCAGAAAAGTCAGTAGAAGTAAAAAACCAGACAGTGTCTTTTCTCCTTTATCAACACTGCAGACTGAGCTGGAAACTAACACTGCAACAGATACTTGCAAGTGTAGCTTCCAAGTTATGATGAATGAAAACATGGCTCTACAAGTGTGAGATGTGTGAGCATTTATACCAGAATCATGTACTATAATATATCAAACATCAGACCTATCTCCTGCATTTCCATCTGCTGCACATCAATCAACCCGATATGGTGGCCCATCCCAGAGAAGTTTTGTATCTGTACTTTTGGTGGAGTAGACACAAAAAGCAACACAATATTTTCAGAGAGGATAATTCATCAATCATTGTGCTGAAAGTGGAGGTTCTTAAAACCACAGAAGATGTTTTTTGGGATAATTGTTAACCTGTCTTGGGTATAGTTGGCAAAATTTTAGGGATGGAAAACTATTCCTAGAACAGAGGAGCCATTACCGGAAATTGCTCCCAATTTGGCAACCACTGACTTACTTACCACTACCTAATGATTTAAAAGTCTTCACTCTAACGTTCTGCCTGTGTGATGTGGATTTCTAAGCAGGCCCAGTTTGACTGAGAACAGTTCGACTGAGAAGTGCACTGGCATCCAAAGTGTTTGAGAAGAGCGCAGGCAGTTAATTGCCAGAGCTCGGTAGGCTGGACGGCAACGGGTGTCAGCCTGACGGTTTTCTGTCACAACACCATTCATCAAACTCAACAACTCAAGAGAAGAGAGAGAGAGAAGCTAATTCCACAATGTGATGCCAAGGGGAAAGGCTATCTGGGCTGGTGAATGAGAAACCCATTCAATTACCCCCCCACTGTAGTCTGGTGCTGTGCTGGCGGAACGAAGCGCTGAGAGAAACATTCAAGGCACTGACCGTGTTCCAATCGGACACGGCATTCTGGGTAATTGGACGAGGCGAGCTGGTTTGATTGAGTGGGAGGAAGAATAACGAGAGCGGTTACGCTCAGTGCCAGTTGAACAATCGTTGGGTCAGACTGACTTGGCAATCATATCGTGTACCTTGGGGTGCTTATATTTATTACATTTGTTCATGGCATGTGTTTGACATTTTCAGTATTCAAATGGTATGTTTTGTTTCTCTCAACATATACAGTATCAGCATAGTATATCTTTTTTCTGGAGGTTTTGAAATTGCATATCTGACCTCATCTGTTTTATTTTGACATTTTCAATGTTCTCCAACTGGATGTGCAGCCACATGGTTTGCACAATATCTCACATATCACTGAGTGCATGGTAAGGTTACTGGTTAATTTCATCCTATGTTTTCATGATGCCTTCATACTTTTAATCCGATGAAAACCAGCGTGCTTAATATGTTACACATGTATTGGGTTCAATTAACCATAAACTAATACAGAAGATTCAATGAGCTGCAGCTTTTTGTCCATGTTTTTTTTTTAGATAATATCCAGCCTCAGATGTAATTAATTCTTATGCATTATCAATGCAATGTCCAGGAGTTATTCTGGGATTTATTGGTGTGATTAATATTTTTGGTGTATGTATTTCTCCTTCAGTTAGTCATTTTTGGATGTCATCTAAGATGCCTTTTGAGCAGTAGAAAGAAGGTGGTGAGAGTGATATAATAGTTCAAGTTTTCCTCATTTTATTTCAGTCTATTGAGGCTCCTGTTAGTGGAGACATGCTGCCTCTCCTCTGACAGATTGATCCCTGTATGATTGATCAGCATCAATAAAGCAAAACCTGACACATAACATTGATATTTTAGACAGCTGGAAATGTTGCTGCCACTAGACTATGTCGTTGCTGTGTTGGAAACGATCTACATGCCACACATAATCTGCTTTCAACAGAATTACGCTTCTTAGAGTGGAAGAAATCCCACGAGTTATGTAATATTTGTGACATTCATGAGATCATTACCCAAACACAGAGCAACCACAGCAGCATCTCTAAGGCCAAGCTTTGATTTTGAAATAAACAAAGGGAAACAGTGTGGTGAGGCGCGATGATTTTCTTGACTCCAGACTGGCGTGTTGAAAGTGCTTATACGGAGGGAATTATTTGGGGACTGTCGCTGGCATAAAGTATCCATTAAAATGTATCCCATCTCGTCCAGACTTAGCTTAGACCACACTGCGGAGACACACGCAGCATTTTCCTTTGTTGCAGTATGTTTTCTGTTGTTGCTGTAGTTGCATTTCTTCCTCGTGTTCCTCTCTTTCTGTCCCCCCCCACCCATTCTTTATTCTCCAGGGGGGTTTATTTGTCTTGGCACCAGCTGCATGTGGAGATTTCCCCTAATAGAGTGGGGAATTGGAGAGTCGCAGTGTTTGTAGTATATGTTAATAGGGAGGCTTCAATTTATTGACTTGGCCCTGGTTGGTAGGCTCGTTGATAAGTCATATTAGACCTCACAACTTTGAGAGGGAGAGCGAGCTGGGAGGTCATTTGAAGAGGAGGACACATTTTGGGATTGCATAGACTCGGCCCGAGTTGCCATGGATTTCTACAAAAGCTTTAAACATCATCATAAATCAAGAGCAATGTGGACCATACGACGATGTTGTAACTACTAGTTCTCCAAGAAAACTAAAATACCAATACAAACATTCTGTTGCTGGGAAACACCTGCATTTAGTGTTTGGATACCCTGAATTGAAACAGATTATTTTAATGTGCTTTTGTGTTCTACTCAGTTGGATGATTCGTATCAGGTCCTGGTGGACGGATTTCTTGCCAACACAAATCATTTCCAACACGAGCTAATTAAAGTTGAGGCTAGTGCATATTTTGTCTCTATATTTGGTTAACTACCTGGAACAGGTTTTCCTACTGAGGCTGAAAACACAACTATGAGATCCAGAAACTAAAATCTTGCACAATAAGACCTAGAGAATTAGAAATAAATCACATTAAGCACACAAACAAAGACAACAGGATGTCAGCATATTCGTGGGTTCACATACATGCACCAACTACCTACTTATAGCCATTCAAACTAACAGAGACGTTCAGACAGACAGAAAAACACGCACACACTCACTCACCAAAGAAAACAACTCAATGGAATCTGGCACTCAACAACACTAACCTCAACATAGCAAGTGGTTTACTAATAGACCTATGCGCCTTAGCCCATAAAAACATGTTATTTAGTTTGCCACTACTTGCTCTTTGAAATACTTTTGGTTTCTACAGGTGCCAATGAATGACGCTTTTGGTAAATCCTAATCTCAGAATGCCAAAGTAAATCCTTATGCTTAAAGATGTTGTGTGATTTGTGTCCCTAATCACAAAGCTTTGGACTTAATCCTGTTTCGTGTGAGAACGGAGCAGCATTTCAGAGGTATGTGATTGATTTGTACTGCGGCAACAAAATGAGTTCAAGTGCACTCATCAAACGCAGTTGGTTTCTTTATTAAAAATGCATGTTCCTCATTCAATATTAGAGGCCAACTGATACATCAGCATGGCAGATGTTATAAACCCGATGAATCCTGCAGAACAGAAATGCCAAATATGTTATTGCCAGTACCTAGTTTGTTCACCAGAGAACAGGAACTAGTTTTTTTATCTCTGCAAGGCGTAAGCATTCGTTTGTGTGATTGCGTCTGTACGGCAATTCACATTTTTTATGTGATCAACAACTGGTTTAGTAGCAAAAGTCATTTTCGCCCATCGGCTAGGATAAAACCTTTCCCTCATCTGTTGCAGGCCACATTTTGGGCTTTGTCGTGACTCAAAAACTCACATCCAAAGAAAAGTTTGGTCTAATTTAGATTCTGAGCATTTGCAGATTCATTCCATACACGATATGTTCTGATCCACTAAAGTAAGGCACAATTCAAGGCAAAATCAAGTATTTCTGATTCTGAGGAATCCCCTAAGTTACTTAGTTAACATGGACAACAACTCTGTAAAGGGCTCATAAATATATATATGTATCATAAAAAAACGGGTAACTTCATCTCCTAGCGAAGATTGTGTCAACTCTCAAATATTAATATGGGAATCCACCTCTAAAACCCACCATCAGACGAACTCTATTCAATACCCCAAAAAAGAGCAGGGTGGCCTAGTGGAAACACAATTTTTCCAGCGAGATCAAGAAACTACTATTTTCTAATGATATTCATCGTTAATATGACATTAAAACACAGGACACTAAAGCGGCTGACAGTCATTGCTGACGCCTCCCTGACCTTTGACCCTGCCGAAGGAGTATTATTCTTTAAAGCCTCCTCAGCGCCACACCTTTCCAAATCACACATTTCCCTCAGTACCTCTCCATCTCAACACCCCACACCCTCACCATTCAATTTATCGCTTTCTCTCTCACGCAGACACACACACACACACACACACACAGACACAGACACAGACACAGACACACACACACACACACACACATACATACATACACACACACACACACATACACAGTTCCATAAGGCTGGTGTCAGCAGCACCTATCAATCGCTGAGCAGTATTTTAAGTAAGCAGGAATCTGTGTGTATAGGTGTGTGCGTGTTTGAGTGTGAATGCACGCTCAGCGGAAAGAAGTGTGAGGTTAAGAGAGTGAGCATGATGTGCGTAGGAAAGTGTGTGTTCACAGGCATGTGTGTGTGTGTGTGTGTGTGTGTGTGTGTGTGTGTGTGTGTGTGTGTGTGTGTGTGTGTGTGTGTGTGTGTGTGTGTGTGTGTGTGTGTGTGTGTGTGTGTGTGTGTGAGAAGGTAAAGCTGCTGATATTTTGTGTAACAGTGAAGGTGAATCCAAGCAATTTTTTGTGTCAGGTAAGTAGAAACTGCTACTGTGGCTTTTATGTGGACTGAGAGTGACGTTGACGGGACAAAACAGTCAACCAAGCATTTCATTTTAAAACTTAATAAAATAAAACTTTAGAGAGAGTGAGTGTTTGTGTGTGATTCATGTCTGCCCAACAGGGACTGAAGTGGTGAAATCCGCCCTTGTAAGCTCGCAGCAGCTCCCGGAGACTCCCCACTTTGTAGATCGGATTTTTATGACAGGATTTACACTCCTCCTCTCTGCAGTCATTAAAGTGAAAACCTTTTCTCAGGGGAACAATTAACTACAGGGGTACCGTGCAAAAAAATGACACAGTGACGGATTCATGCGCTCCATGCAGAAAAGTCTGAAATTACATTTGTGTCCGTCGAGGGGATTTACTGACATCTGTGTTTTACAGAGCCGGGAAGTGTAAAGATTGTCCTCTCCAGTCTCCTGTGCTGAGCTCATTCCAACTTCTCATTTCTCTAAAATGAGTGAAAAAAGCTGCAGAGGATAATTGTGACTTAAGTGCTGCAAGTAGCAGGAGTTATTTATTTTGGGCCTGGGTTGAAAGACGAGGTGGTGTGTGGTAATTCCCCCTCTGATTCCTGATGTACCAGGGGTACATTGGATAGCAAGAATGTGGAAATATATGTAGGTAAAAGATGCGAATGGAGAATCCTTTTAGAGAAATATTCACTGTTTCCTCCTCCTCTCTCACATTTCATGTCACACTGTGATTCTGATAAGCATCTACAACTGCAGGGCCACATTTTTTTCCACTTAGAAGAGATGTGTAGTTATAGCCTCATGCTACCTTAGATTGATCCAATGATTTGTGGGGGATACATAAACAAAATTGGTACTGGATCAGAGCTTGGATAAAGCCCTCAATTTATATATCAGAATGTATCAGGAGAAACACAGTGGGATCAGTGTATAAATACATTTGCATCACTTTTGTTGGCACACACTCACATTACACACTACACACTACACACACACACACACACACACACACACACACACACACACACACACACACACACACTCACACACACACACACACACACACACTCCCTGTTGTTTCCACTGGCCTCAATCACCTCATTTTTATTCTCAAATTCTTTCTCTAACTGGAGTTGCTGGTTTTGGCCGGGGGGAGGCCCAGTTATTTGACCGCAACAACTTAAGCCCAAGGCCAAGTGGGACACTCTCCACAACATCCAAACCAGCAAATACTGACTGTATACACTGACGACTACTGAAGAAAACGCTGGAGCATTTCCTTGGAGCCGGAAAATTAGGCGCGAGGGACATGTGGAGACAAACTGCAAACAGAAAGAAGTGAAAGAGAGAGACAGATGGACAGATTTTCAGGTGATTCAAACAGCAGTCGTTCAGACAGCAACTACAATCTCAGCAGCTTTTGCAGAAGCCAAATACTTCATCAGTAATAACTGCAGTCATTTACAACCTTTCAGCAAAGTCTAGAATAACTGGACAAAAATTAATTTGACAGTAGACAGACAGTAAAACTTTTCAAGCTGTCTACATTTTCTAGAAAAAACAGGCGAGATACAATGAACACTTCCCCCTTCCAACGAAGTTAGATTCAGATCCTCTCCATATATTTAAGATCCATTCAAGTCCATCAGTGTCTCGGCTGCCAGCCCCTTTTGGATCTATCCAACATGCATCAGTGTGTGCTGACTAACGCAGGCTAATGAAGGTATAGCAGGTACACGTGTGTTCTAAAAACTGCAGTTTATCCACAATCTAAAGACTAAATTTGTTTAAAATGAAAAGTAATGGGACCAGGTTGTTTTCTGAATGGTTAACAGATCAACACCAGGATTTGTCTTGGCAATGAGACAGATGTAAAAAACTGAACTTGGGTATTTCCTAAATTTGAGTTGGACTCTTAGTGCTTCCTGAAGTGGTTAGATGGCTGATTTCCTTAAAAAAAAAGAAAAAATACCTAAAGAAGGATATGAAGGATAAAGACTGCAGCAGAAGGATATAGCCTGGTCTTACACTGCCAAGTCTACGGCTGCTGCAGTGAATACAGATGGGACCAGGATGCTTGGAGAGTTGATGGAGGAAACTAGTGACCTTGGATTTGGGAATATGAAAAAGTCTCACTCAGGCAAATTGAGTGTTTTTCTTTCCAAATGAGATTTCCAGCATTTGGAATGTATTTGAAAATGGTTCAGAACAAAAGGTTTGTAACAAAATGTGCTATTTCAAAGATTGTACATTGCTTAGTTTAAGCTTTTGGTTGACAAAATAGCTCGTTCACAAGAAAATCTGCATTTTTTAGAACTGTTTGATTGCCTCCATAATAGATGTTTGGCTGTGTATAACTGGAAAGATAACACGCCGCAGTATTCCTCATTAGCATCCGCCATTCAGACAGGTTGCACATATTTGGGCATGTTCAGCCTCTATTAGGTTTTTCTGGACTACATGTATTGTGAGCCGCAGATGCACCCCGTCGCCATGACCGCTGAACTCAGCCGACCTTTCAGTCTGCATATCACTGCCCTACCTGGCTGTCTGTCAACACTTCTCAACAGATATGTGACGGGGGTTTCAAAGGGTCCTAAGTTATCAATACATGATGACAGCTGCTGGAGAACAAAAGTATCAGTTATAATACATCTGTTGACCATATCTTCAAGAACAAATATTCTAGATACTCTGTACAAAACAAATTACAATAATCTGATAAAGCATGTTCATGAGGCATTCGTGCTTTGCATATTGATTTGAAATTAGGTCATGGTCAGGTTAGATTCACTTGCTTTTCATCTGAGGTCAGTTCCATCAGGCCAGCGTGCACGTTACATTGTGTTTGTGTGAGATAATGGTGAATGAGGAGGCCTCAGGGTGTTTCTAGACGTTCAGAGGTCGGAAAGTAGGCCCCTGTTTCTGGAAAATATTCGGTATCCATTTCAGAGAGGAGGGCAGGGGTGAGCAGAGTGTGACGAGAGACGGAAAATGAGTGCACAGGCGGCCGTTAAGTAATAAAGGCATTCTGAAGTCATGGCTGGTTAGTTATGCAAACATCTATCTTCAAACCGACAATAACGGACAAATTACTTACGTTACGTAGCAACTTCATCATATATTTGGAATTTTGATTCTGGTGAACTTGCCAATCTAAGTCCAATACTCACTGTCTTTTAGCTATGATTTTGTTCTCTACAGACTCCTGAGGGAAATATCTTGCACTTAAGTTGTCAATTGCTCCTCTATGTTCACCAGCTAGACGCCAACTGCGTCTGTCTGCCGTTTGGTGCTGGGTAGGTAATGTACAGTTGTATTTTATAGATTGTTTGATGAACCTAAAGATATTTAAGTAACTATGCCAAAAGACAGAGAAAAGCTGCAAATAGTCATATTTGAACAGCTTGAGAAAAGATTTAATCAAAATGTTTCAGAATGATTAGAAAAAAACATTTCAAAGCTCCGTTTTCCAACCAGAAGAATCAATGATGACAAAATGGGAAAAAATAGCTTTGTCAAAGCATCATGTGAGAAAAATGATCCAAAATGCCTCAGTAAAGCATATTTGAGGTTGATGGACAAAGTTGTGAAAGAAGAGAATGGAGAATATTCAAGATGTCAAGATGATTTAGTGTGAAGAGATCCAGAACCCAAGACTAAAGCATTTCTTCCTACTAAACCCAAAACACACACACACACACACACACACACACACACACACACACACACACACACACACACACACACACACACACACACACACACACACACACACACACACACACACACACACTAAAGTGTTGAGTCTATGGTCTCCATCACCATGACAGTGTCTGAATAACTTTCCAACTACCCCCTGAGCATTTACGCCAATCAGGTCACCCTGTAAAGTGTGTAAGGAGTGGTTTTGATATACTATTTCAAAATAAGATCATTTTGGGGAAAAAAAGAGTTACTACAAATTACTACAATTACAAAAAGCTTTCAGGATGCGAGGGTAATGCGTGTTATGTTATTAAGTTGGGAGTTATATTAAGATATCTGCATACAACAAAAATAAATTGGAATATATAATCTACTTTTTTGAAAAACGGACTCTGGGGTAGCACCTACTTTCCAACAGCAATACCTTATGTAAGGATGGCAGATCCGTTATACATTCAGTCATTATAAACTGAATGTTTAAGAGGAAACAGAATACAAGAACCAAATGTTGGTTTAGTGAGCCGGAAAGAGGAAGAGAAGAAACAACTGCAAACTGCAGGATTCCTCAAATGAGGCGGGGGATACATCTGAACGGTCACATGATGATTATTGATGGGAAAGAAACCTATTTTGCAACACAAAATAATTTACCTCTCACACTTCTCTTTTATGATAATGTTTTTCTTGCAAAACAATGAATTGTTTTATCCGTCAGGCTTCTAAAATTATTCCAATCAAACAACTGTAAACGTTAAATAAATCACTGGTTATAGGTTAATACACACTATGTTGAATATATGATAAGGTTTTAAGCCTACGATTGAAAGTTTTATCTATTCCTATGCAGCATTTACCCTAGTTGAAGATGCACTTTAGGTTTGTCAATGCCATCTGCGCTGTAGTTTTCACCTACTCAAAGTTACACAATTCAGCTTTAAAAGCAGAACTGACATAATTACTAGAACTTCTGTTCCCACCACTTATCTTGTTTCTGGACAAAAAGCTATGTGCGTTTATTTTTAAGCCTCACTTTACTGTCCTGATCATTTTTTACACAGATATATGAGGTGCTATAAACGGTAATGGTAGGGACCCAGATCCCACTGCAGACATTTAAATCTGTTGTCTGGTGTCTGTGGACGTTCCTGTCTGGCCTCTCTGTCTTATCAGGGCCTTTCTGGCTGGTAGGTGAGGCAGCATATCTGCTCCATCCTTTCTGTCTGATTCAACCCTGCCGGAGACCCTCCGACACTGAGGAGGAGGAGGAGGCAGAGAGGGGTGAAGCAGACGGACTGAGGGGGAGGAAATGATTAAGGGTGAGATGGCGGGAAGTGGCAGTTACACAGACAGGAAACAGAGACTTTTCCTTATCATCTTATCATGGCTGAGTCCAGCCTTTGGGACCGGATCAAAGAGATGCACCTTGCTTTCATTTGTTGCAGTGGGCACTTGCTTGCATCGGCTCTTTCTCTATAACTGTAGTAGCGTTCTCTCTTTCTCTAGAGTCCCACACTTGGTCATATTTTAGGGAGGTTTAAAGGGGAAATAAGTTTATTCTCTTGGTGAAAAAGTAGCTCTCCATCTCTCTACAGTATCATTTCCTGCAATCTTACACTGTAGTGAGAGTTTAGCTTGTGTTTAGTGCTGGTGAGAATTCACTGGCTTGTTTCAAATTTCCCCTGTGACTAAGCTTAGAGAATAAAATATGCTCCAGTAAGCAAATGTATTTTCTAGAAATGAAAAGGACGCTGAAAATCTGCCGCCGTAGACAAAAAAAATTCCAGCTTCCAGTTGATTGATGGTGTTCATTTCCCACCTTAATTTGCTGCACTCTACATCTTATCATCGGTTATTCAGAAAGTCAGACAAAGGCTCGGACCCCCAAACATCAGCATAAAGTGTAAATGTGTGTGTCCCCCCAAGTGTGTGTTAGTGTGTGTGTGTGTGGCAATTCAGACAGGCCAAGAATGTACATGATCTCTACAGCACGTCTCCACAGACCAAATATAAGCAACCTACACATGCCTCATTTAATCTAATAGACAATGTTTTGAAAAACAATACCGCATATTTTGGCTGTAATGCGTCAAAGCTGATGACAGTAACATTCCCCTGCTCGACGAGCTGCTGGGGAGGTCTGCGGCTCCGGAGTAGAGCATGATTGAAAGGCATGAAAATGGAAGAAGTGGAAGAAACGGCGCTGACCCACTGGAATGAGACGGGGTGCCTTACAAATCAAGCCCTCAATATGTGTTTCCCCTTATTGTGGTCAGGCAAAGCTCGACAAAGAAAGGCATCATCTCAAGTAGAGCTGTAGGAAGTGTGATTGACAAGCATTCTCCTTCTCTGAAAAACTTGGATTTACTAGGCAAATGTGGGCTCCGATTCAGGTTTTCCAACTGAAAAAGAAACATGGCAGCTACTTGAAAAGCTGCCAAATTTCTGCTTAACTATCAAGCTAAAATGTGTATGGTGGTGAGTAGAGCTTTTAGTTGCAGTATACTTCTACAAAGATTATTTAAACAGCTCTAGAGCTCTGTGTTGAGGACAAAATCACAATGTCTATTAATGCAAGCACAAACATTCCCATGCACGCACTCCAGTTTACAGTCTTATAACCCCTCTGAGTTATACAATGACAACCATGTAAAGACATGCAGCTGGTCCATAAACTGTGTGTGTGAATGTGTGTGTGAATTTGTGTTTAAATAATGAGTGTGTGGGATCATTGGAGGAATCAGAGGAAAATAACACACCTGCAGATTTCAGTATCAGAAACAGAATGGCTGGCCGAGTGGGAAGCCTCCTTTTATTAAGTGTCTATCGCCTGTAACCTACTGTAAAGTCTGATTTGAACCAGATTCAGGCAGAGTCTAACCAACAGTCAAGGTAAAGACATTACTGGGAATAACCACCAGAAAGAGCCACATTCTTTCTATCAACTTTTTCCCCTCTTTTCCACAATTTTTCCTCTCATTCTTCCATCTTTCTCCCACTGCTCTTCACACGCTGCCCATCTGTCTGTTTCTTATGCAACTGTGAAGGCCGACTACACAGTGAAGTCGCCAAGTCCAGTTTAGTGGTTGGGTTTCTTTGCCAAAGCCGGGTCTGCCTGCAGAGAGCAAGAGGGTTTTTTTATCTGGAAACCCATAGCAACCTAGAGGCGAAACTCCGGGATGAAGACAAATGATGAGACAAAAAACAAGTGATGACTGTTTTTTTTAACTGGCTTTTACATATACACTCTTTTCTCTCCCTGCATTTTATAGCTGACACTTGAATCCAAAGCAAACTATAATAAATGCAACAATGCAAAAAGCCATAATTCCTGGATCAACAAGATTACCAGCTACCAATAGAATAAAAAGAAAGGCCTTGAGCCATATTCCCCTGAAAATATTTGGTCATGTAAAAGGCAAATGCATGGAAAATAAATTAAACAAGAGCTTTAAAAAAGAGCAGGAAAATGGATTGACTTTTTCAGGGCAATTATAGTGAGTAGAGAGGAAAGGGAATATGATTCAGTTTGGAGGAGGTGATGTGAACTATTTCTGTCTCAGGTACAGTACAGTAGTTATTCCTCAGAGGCCTGAAAACCTTTACTGAAAGTCATCAATCAGCTCCTTTGTACATGAAAGTACATGAAAGTGCTGGAAAACTAAAGTGAGTGATGTCATCAGCTACCAGGTCATCATGTCAGACGCAAAGATTGAGGAGAGACAGATCCTGAAATGAGGCACGGTGAATCATTATGACAGAGTGCTGCAGTCTTAATAAACTCATAGAGTATGACATTTATCCTCCTCTACGTTATTTCAAACACACACACACACACACAGAATGATGTGCTGGTTTACAAGAAAGAGAAGAAAGAGAAGGGATCAGTACTTTTTGAGTGCTGACTTGGTATCCGGACCTACTTGCCTTATGAATGCTCGAAACAAATTGCTTGACAGATCACCTGACAGCGTCTGAAACCCCCTTTCTAAGTGGAATCTAGGGGCTGCATCCGACTAGTCTTGGTACTTTCCAAAAATAACAATCCGACAATTTAATCAATTGGCCACACCAAAGTTTGCAATACTTGTCTATCAAGCTCTCTATTGCCATTCTTCTATCACATTTCAAGTGTTAACCCGAGTGAAAAGCCATGAACGCCCTTAAGGAAAGACTGTCAGAAAGTTCAATTTCTACAATTAATTGCTTCTCACCGCTTTAATGACTTCTTGCCACGCCTCAGAGTGTGGCCATTTAGAACAGCTATAAACACTTTTGTGTTTAGATGTGGTCGGAAAACACTTTGTACAACAAATGACATCATCTTGAGAGAGAGCTAGAGAGTGAAAGTTATGACAATCTTATATAACCTCATTTTACGCTCTATACACACTTACTAGTTCAATATATTCTCAAGTAAATTCACCTAAACTTAGTAGAAATATCAGAAATTCCTGAATCAAAAGTCACTGTGGAAACAAACATTGATGCTTTAACCTACTGTATGAAGTATTAGGTGAAAAGAGAGAGAGACAGACAGACAGACAGACAGACAGACAGACAGACAGACAGACAGACAGACAGACAGACAGACAGACAGACAGACAGACAGACAGACAGACGGATGGACAGATAGCAGAGACACAGAGTGAGACAGAGATGAAGAGTGCTGGAGGAGAGCCCTGTCTCTACATGCACGGCTGGTGGAAAAATGTCTCTCTTAATGGATCCCAGCTTTCTACAGCACTTAGAACCGCCAGGACCAGCCAAGGGAATAAAATATGGCATTATTATTATTATACTGCAATTATCAATTATCCTCTCTCTCTTATTTTCTCTCTTTCTTTCTAACATAGACTCTCACACACACACACAATTTCACCCTCGAAGCCTCTGAAGGATACACAGGAGCACCAACACATGGAGGCACGTGTACGGGCAAATGCACAAAAATACAAATTATATGCGCTCACACACACCGCAAAAATTCTCAAATTTGACACACCGAGACGGTCGCCCTACAGTTCAGTTCGGTCGGTACACGATGACAGGCGGATATGCGCTTTGTAGATTAGTGTTAGCAGACCCATCCTTTACGCAGCTAATGGAAAGAGACCACAACAGTCTTTTTTTTCTCTTTCCATTCAGACTCAGACAGACGATAAAATAATGCAGAGATGAGGCGATAAATCAAAGACAGGCCTGTTTTTTTGGGGGGGGTTTTAACATCACTTCCTCGATCATGTGAAGACACAGTAAACGTCAGTCCGAATCCATCAGGTGTGGGTTTGGTTTCTGGAGTAACGGTTGATCTGCTGCTTCTCGGTCTGTATCTGCTAGGCTCATCTGTCTTTCCAAAAGATCTCAGCTCTGCGTAGGCGGCACAAAGCACTCCCATTACTCATACATCGCTCAAGTCAGCCTACGGACTCTCAGCATGCAGACGCCGTACTGGAAAGAAATACAGCAGTGTTTGTTGGCCATGATGAGTGAAACACGGAATTCAATTTTATCTTTCATTTTAATCAGACTTTGAATCAATAGCAATGTTGGAAAGCCAACTTAAGAGCCTGAGCAGCACTTCACCCTCCTTTTTTTCTTAAGCCATTTTTGGCTACTACATCATTTTTGGCTACTACATCATTTTTGGCTACTACATCACTTGATAAATCACCCAAAACATTCAGAGTGTTTGTGAATGGTGATAAAGGCACTAAAGTTGACCCCAGAAAGCCTTTTCTTGGTACTGTTGTGGTCTTTAGCAGCTGGGATGCAGCCAGCAGGTCTCCTTATCAGCACTTAACTAAGGAGGGCGAGCTGAAAACCTGTCCTGAGGGCCAAGCTTTCAGCACTAAGCTGGAGGATACATTCGGTCCCAGGCAATTAGCTTTGAACAGGGATGGACTGACGGGTAAACCTGTCACAACTCAGCTTACCTACCTCTTTGTTAAACTAAGCTGACTTCATTTTTTTATAATCTACAATGCGTTAATGGAAAGTTGGAGAGGTAGCATCAAGGTGATCAAAGGTTTTAAAGTGATCTTTTTCTGAATATAGTTTTGTTAAAACTGATGGTTATAGTCTTTGTCGCACTGCAATTACTTTTTTACTCAACACTTCATTACTGCAAAGACCCAAGCTGAGGTATTTGGACATCCATCAGTCGTTTCATCATGATCGTACCCGTGTCAAAGAGGTTCTTTGACTTCAGTGCACCCAGTCATAACATCTATTATGTCTTTTTGTCACCACGCCATGATGTTAGCCATTTGTCCTTCCATCTGTGAGGATGCAACAACTATCAGAAGACTGCAAAATAACACAAAGACGCATGATAACAGGCTGCAGTGATTCTACGTTTGCAGACCCCTAAAAAGCACCTGAATCTTGTCTTGTGTGTAATTCAACATAATGCTCACAAAGCTTCTAAGTGAAGGCAGATCTGAGGGAATGAGCCGAGGTGTGTGTGTTTATACAGGACCAGCCCCTATACCACCAACACAGCTTTTACAGCTGGGCTGTTCGGACTTGACGGATGAACTGTGCCATATGTCCTCGGTGTGTGTGTGTGTGTGTGTGTGTGTGTGTGTGTGTGTGTGTGTGTGTGTGTGTGTGTGTGTGTGTGTGTGTGTGTGTGTGTGTGTGTGTGTGTGTGTGTGTGTGTTTGGGGGTGTGTGTGTGTACGCGTGGTTGGGTGTCAGGCAGCTCCAATCAACAAACCATAAACAAGCTAACATTTTGACCCCTTGTAATCCCACATAACCGCCAAAGCCCTGCCTCCAAAACAAATTCAGCCAAACAAACCGTGATGCTTCTGTTTAAGAGACGAATGTGTCCGGAATAATGACATTAATTAAAAGTAGTATTTGTCAAAACCATATCGGTAATATTCATATTCACTCAGAAAGCTTCATTTAAGTCGCGCTGCCCATGATTCACAAACCAAACAAAAATGTTACACTTTAATTGCATGTATGTGTCTTGCTCTCTGTTCCACTTTTGCAAACCTATTGCTTCAGTGTTACATGCATCTGCACATCACTCTTAATAGTATTTTTTTATGACTGGAAACTCCCAAACAATTAGCTGGCGAGCGGCTTCCCCCTCACTATCTGCTGGTGTGTAATTTAGAGGAAGCTGGAGCAGCAACAGCAAGGACACGCAGGGCCTCATTAACAGCTTTACTAAGACACACACACACACACACACACACACACACACACACACACACACACACACACACACACACACACACACACACACACACACACACACACACACACTGAGCAGTCACAAATATAGATTAGGTTTATGAAAAGCAAACTCAGGTTCATTATAAAGAGGCAAAGCAAATGAGCACAATTCAAGAAAATAGAACTCATGCACAGATCTGCTGGCACATTTATGCACATACACATGCCTCACTGGAATAAGTGTTCACTTTATCCTTAGGTCTGACTCACCGCTGCCCTCTGGAAGGCTCCCTTCGTGTAGGTGCCGCCTCCTCTGTAGTTGATAGCCGGGATCTCCTGGTTTAACAGGGAACACTTGTGCTGGTGGGACTTAGGTGCTGAGATGTGGTCCACCCTGGTCACCACGTGGGTCTTGGATGAGAAGGTGACCAACGCCACCCGTGTGTCCTCTGGCGCGACGGGAAAGTCGGACAGCATCTTGCGCACGAACCTCAGCTCGCTCTGGAAGTTGTTGGCCCCCACGCTGGACGACTCATCCACCAGGAAGACCAGGTCCAAGCAGGAGCTTTTCTCTCGTAGCTCCCGGACATTGCGCTTGAACGCCAGGCCGAGGCGCTCCACTTTGCTCTCGGCGCTCTCTGACAGGTTGCCCGCTGACGATGGAGAGGTTAAGGGTGGCATCTGCCTGGACCGGCGGGACTGCTGCCGGGGTTGGGATTGTTGGGCTGCCGGCCAGGCTGTGGTCCATACATCCAGGATGCACAAGACCAAAATGCAAGAAGTCCATGATGGTGTTAAAGAGTACCTTTGAGAAAACATAGTGACAGTCAGCACAACACCTGCACAGAAGAAGGACTTTGCAGAAAAAAAAAAAAAAAAAAAGACAACGTGGATCCTCTTCTCAGGATGAATTCAGTGAATTTAAATATGTCCTATGCCTGTGTCAGCATCCAGGAACAGCAACAGCAACGGTTCAGTGCAGAGTTCCTCAAAAGCATTGCTGAATGAAGATGAGGATTCTTCTCTTTTGTTTCAAAATGTTCCTCTGTCCATCTGCCTTTCTCTCTCTCTCTCTCTCCGTCTCTCCAGTGGAAAAAAAAACTCTGGTCCGGTCTGGAAAAATGTTCAAGCTTGCTCGCAAGGTATCTGCCTGCCAGTCTTCAAAAATAAATCTGTATACCTGGCTTTCTCCTTGCTTTCAGTACAGTCTGTATATGTAAATGTATTGTTTGTTGAGAGTCTATAAATCTTTACGTCCTTTCTCTCTCCTTCTTCCGACCACTTCTGTCTGTAGAGTCAATCTTTTAGTCTGTGCATCAGATCCAATAATAAAAACAAAACAAGCTTCTTCAATCTTCTGCAGTCCTGCTGTGCTGCCCTCAGGCTCCTGTTTTCCTATGTGACGCTCCTGCCTGCACCGTCAGCCAAGTACTGAATGCTCGTCCCCTTCTTCTCCCCAAATCATTTAAAAAAAACACACGGTGGAGGAGGACGGAGGAAAAAAAGTTGAGAGACAGAGAGAGGCTGAGGGGAAAAAAGGGGCAGTCCAGTCGTGGCCGTGAAGCCTTCTTTTTCCCCTTCATATCTCCTCCTCCTTTTCTCTCACCTCCCCCTCTCTCTCCCTATCTCTTGCTTCTCTCCCCCTCCCCCTACCCCCCTCTCTCTCTCTCCCTCCCTTTCGTCCTGACAGTGAAGTGAGGTTCGATGTCAGTGCAGCGCCTTGCCTGTCAACTTGTCAACGGTCTTCCTAAAAACTCCAGCTTCAGCCACTGTGATTAACTCCACATGTCCACGCCGTCCACAAAAGGTAACATGACAATGAGATCAAACAAAGTGAGGATGAAAGGTGGGATGAAGGGAGGATAGGGCCAAAAAGAAGTCACAGATCACATCACACAGATGCAGAGTTTGGCAGAGTTAGGAGGAAGGTCTGAAATTTCGATCTGTCCTTTGGAGTTAGGAAGTAGTTAAGTCTGCTCTGGATACGTGCTTTGTCAAATCATCACGATTAAAGCAGCTATAACCTTCCTCTTCCTCTCCCTCCTCAGCTCTCCTTCTCTTTTTGTATCATGTTCAAGAAATAAAAACACGAGGGGAGAAATGCCCTTCTCACTCTTTAGATACGTCTACTGTGTTAATTCCTTCACCACAGGGATTCACACACTCTCTCTTCCACTACACTGTTTCCCTACATCTATTCAATCTCATATAGCCTCTCCCTCTTTCTCCTTCTCTCTCTCTCTCTCTCTGCTGTCATGTTTTCCTTCAGTGATTTTATCTGTAACCAAAACAAAGGCAGTCAGTGTCACAGAGGCACACTGCGCCTATTAAACCAAAGGCCAGAGATTTACAGCAAAGAGCCGACTTCACAGGGAGCTGCAGAGGCTCATGAGGAATAAAGAGTCAGAATACAGACAGAAAAAGAAACAGGACGAGGAACAAAAAATAAAGAAATGAGGGAGATCTGGACAGAGACCAAAGTAGAAAAGGAGATGCGCTACATGGCCAAAAATGTGTGGACTTCTAAATGTTACAACTGCATGTGGTTGTAGAACATCTCATTCCAAAACCATGAGAATCAATCTGCTGCTATAACAGCCTCCATCGTTCGGGAAAAGCTTTCCACATACAGATTTTGGATCCTTCACTGCAGGGATTGGCTCCCATTCAATCACTAGAGCATCAGTGAGGCCAGGCGCTGAGCCTGAGGTAGAGCTCGCAGTCAGCGTTTAGAATCCATACCAAAGGTGTTGGATGAGGCGGAGGTTAGAGCTCTGTGCAGGCCAGTCACGTTCCTCCACGCTAACAATTCAGAAAACCATTTCTGATACTGTAGCAAACGTTTCCTTTGATCTGAACTGGGGCTGCAACCAATTATTTACTTGATTAATCATTTGGTGTATGATATTTCAGATGTGAAAGATGTGAAAACGTCAATCAAAATATATATCAGGGCCGGCGGTGACGTCTTCAAATGTATTGTTTGTTGTCCAAGAAACAGTCCAAAGCCAAAGAGATTCATTTACATTTATATAAGCAAGGGACATGCAGCAAACCATCACAAGTGAGTAGCTGGAACCCATTAATATTTGGCGTTTTTGGTTGAAAAATGACTTGAATAATTAGTTGATTTTCAAACTAGTCTGACATTGATTTTCTGATGATCAGGTAATTGTTTCAGCTCTAATCAGGTCATAAGTGGTCTAGACAAAACCATGAAAAACAGCCCGAGTCCCAAAGGTATGTCAGAAGGGATGTCTGCATACTTTTGGCCATATAATGTTTAGAAAGAGAGAAGTTAAACAAACAGATAAGGAATAGCACAATTAGTAAGAGAAAGTGAAGAAATAAAGAAGTAAAGAGCAAGAGGAGGTGACAGAAACTGTTAAAAAGCAGAGTTAATGAGGGTTTGTGTGTGTGTGTGTGTGTGTGTGTGTGTGTGTGTGTGTGTGTGTGTGTGTGTGTGTGTGTGTGTGTGTGTGTGTGTGTGTGTGTGTGTGTGTGTGTGTGTGTGTTTCCACCGCAGCGGTCCAGTGCAGTCAGTCTTATACTATTAGACACACAGCTCAGGGAAACAGTGTTTATTAGCCTGTATAAGCCAGGCTTTCTCTGTCTCTCTCATTTAACAGCACTGGAAACTTCTGCACCAAAGAGGTGGAAATAGAAATTAGCTTCATACTGGCCAGATAAACTGACTGACATAAAGAGACTAAAACACACACACACACACACACACACACACACACACACACACACACACACACACACACACACACACACACACACACACACACTGACCCAGATCTACACACAGATGCAGATAGACACAAAAAACACACACTCTCACTCTCGCACATGCTGAAAGGGGGATGAGCACAGCTGTGACTTCCTGCTTTTTGGCACTGGGGACCTCTCACCAGACGTGAGGGCCCCAAGGGAGATAGGGGGGGGTGGTGGATGGAGAGGACGCTTGTGAGTGTGTGTTGATGGGGGGTTGTGTGTTGGTCACACTGAATATTCAAGCAAAAGTCTGTGAGGGAGAGTTGCCTGTATGTACTGTACATGGCTTCTATGAAGATATCTGCACATTTTCGAGTACAGCTTTAAATCATGTCAACGGTTAATAATTTAGTCATAAAACAGAAAGGCTTTCTTCTTCTTCAGTGTTAAAAAGTGCAGCTAGGCATAACAAGATGTACAGCCACCCATTTAGCAGAGTCTAAACAATTTAAAATCCAAATAAAGCATTCGTTGAGGGGTATAAAATTAAACAAAATACAAAAACGACCGAACAAATAAGCACACATATGCTCATCCTGTCCGCCGCAGATCAAATTTAATGTCTGCCTTTCTAAAATTCCAGACAATTTAAGGCCCTTTTTTTAGACCTGGACTTTCAAAAACAAAAATTAAGACATTTTTTTCTAGGGATCTGTGGTGCGCATGTCAACACAGGATGAAGGATGTGTGCAGAGTTCCACACAAACATACACCAAACCAACAAATATTGGACAGAACAGAAAGAGAAATGGTAGATAAGAGTACAAGTCACAGAATCTGAGAATAGTTGTTTTCTGTGGTTTCGCTCTCGGAGGATGCTGACGCCGTCCCTCGGTCACACACACTTTGACAAAAATATCATTGGGCCACTGGCAAAGTGGCTTAAATGCTAGATCCACTTCACAGTCTATCAAGATTAAAATATGTTTCACAAGAAAAAAGTGGTCAGACACTGAACACTTACCTCTTTCTTCACCAATCTTCGTTTTTCTCTGTAAAAACAAAAAATAATTTGAGGTCAAATGGATGTGAGCCTCTGTGTTGCCTCTCGTATACATGAATTCAATTAAATGTGGCTTGTTTATTGGCTTGAAAGTTTCAGAAAGAACCATGTTGCCGAAGCTTAAAAATAAAAGTTGACAATAATGTTAATATGAATATTAACCCAGCATGAACGCACTGTTACGATTGTACACTCACACCTGTGTGTAATCCCCTGACAGCAGGCTGGAGCAGCAGGTACAGTAGCTACAGGTGAGAACACATTCCTCACGTTTCTTGGCATTTCTGAGCCTCAAGGATGAAGAACATATCTCAGCAGGACAACCTTTCCAAAACATTCCTTCACAGCTCGGTTTGATTTAAAATCAGGTTAAATATTGTTACCGTGTGAGCTCAGACAAAAAAAGGTTAGGTTCTGTAGATAAAGTGGATTTGAAGTAAAGTATTATGTTGAGTTTACTGGTTTGTTTGAGGGTTGTACTTACGTTATGTTCATTTATTTAACAGTATTGATCATTGAGTAATCGTTAAGGACAAATCTAGTGCAATAACAAACATTCTCTGTTTTCAGCTTCTCAAATGTGAAGATTTGTTTCTTGTCTTTGATATATAGGTTCATGTGATATATTTAGGTTGTGGGCTGCTAATCAGACATAAAAAGATGTAACATGGGGTTTCTGGAAAACTAATGGGCAATTTTTTTCCTGATTCATGGCGTTTAATAGATTAAATCATTAATAGAAAAATAAAATCAATTGAACTAATATATATACTAATTTCCAGATGGCTTTCAGTATCCTCAGTTTGTGTTTGATATATTGTGTATGTGGAGCTTCCCATGAATTTGGATTACTAACTATTGGGAACTACATTTCCCATGAGCAATTGCAAGAAGCAGCACAGGTGAGCTCTATTTGAAGTAATTAATAGATTTTCAACCTTTAACGACATTCACTATATTTTACATTTGTGCTATATTTTGGTTCATTGTAGGTTCTGCATGACAGTTAGTTATTAATGACCCCTCGTTGCTAGGAAACAGCCACTTAAAAAGCTCACTTATAGGTTTCCTCTCTGGAGCCTCTCCTCCAGTCAGGGTTAACCACACTGCCCCCTACAGGCGGCTGCGTGTCAGTACAACATACATGTGTCGAGGATGCTATGACTCACTACGACCGCTTGATGGCGCACTATTATAAATATGTGAGAGAAAGTTTAACCATTAAAGGAAAAAAAAGAAAATTAAAAAATGTTTTTAATTTAATTTAATTTGTGCTATTAAAACATCAATACCACATGAATTAATGAATTAATACTCACTTACCCATATTAAGGAAGCATGTATCAGTTTTTATAATTATTATAAGATAAGATAAGATAAGATAAGATAATCCTTTTTGCAGGCTTACAGCAGCATAGAGTAAAGTGCACACAAGAGACATAGTAGAAGAAAGACAAGATAAAAATGAAAATAAAAAAAACAAGTATTATAAATAAGCAAATTATACCTCTTTTCAAGTCCTCCAGCGTTATACTGAATACTAATAACCCCTTAAAGTTAAATCAATAACAGAAAATACACTTAGAGTACCCATTATGCAGAATGACACTGTATTGTGATTTTTTTTATTCCTGGATTATCATTACTGTATTGATATAGCTGGTAGTGTTGGAGCTGATTTTTCCACTGTTGGGTTGTTTCACACTATATAGCCAAAAGAAGGTTACAATAAATCAAATGTTTGGTTTTATCTGTTTAGTTTTTGAATCTTAAATTGGTAAAAACAAAAAGTTAAGTTATGTTAAGAAGTTCTGTAGAGTGTATAATGTTTCACAACCTGAATAATTCCCAGTAATGTGGATGTGAGTGTAGGTGTCTGTGGTCGAGTAAGTGCAGTAAAGGGAGTGTTCACCAAAAGGGGGAAGTAAGAGTGAGTGCACATGACAGCGTCACATCTGCTGAAAATCCAGACATCACATTTTGCTCTCGTTGGTGGTTTCATAAATTGACTCAGCAGCTTGTCAAAGTATTGTTTTGCAAGAGTTAAGGCTCTGCACGTCTGCAATTGGATTAATTTCAATACCTCTGTTCCTCTGCAAAGTTGTATATCTATAGTATATAAAGTATGGAAGCTCATACATGTCAAAAATATTAAGAACGCGGTTATTAATCTGGGTAATATTCCACGGGTGCAATGTCCAGGGTCCCTTTCAAATCTTGCTTTAGAAAATTAATTATTAGTTTCAGATTTTTATCTCCATGGATCCAATAGTCCTTATAAATTGCTTATAAGAGCACAAGATGAATTGTGTCACTAAATTTGAGCTTTGAGGCTTCACTTTGCTCACTATTTTAAAAGCGCTGCTTTTCAATTATTCTAAAATTGTTTTGTTGTTGTTCATTCTTTCTTTGTATTCATATGTTGTCCAGTTTGTTATTCTCAATCAGAAAAGCACAGAGAACCTCTTTTCACCTTATGTATGTGCTTCCTCTTTTATTATGTTTTTTCTGTTTCCTCTGGGGACAAATACAATGTACACTGATTACTTGATAATAGACTAAGAAAGGTCCAAAACAGGACGTGCTCTCCTTCTCTTTGTAGCAAATCAGTCACATTTTATTCGCAGCTTTTCATCAGGTTTTACATGAATGAATGTTACATTGTTCCTGCAGGCTCAACAGATTAATAGCAGCTTCAATTTAGTTGATAGTTTTTGTCATTAATAAATCCCTGCAGACAGATGTCCAGCCTGGCACACGGAGACAGACTGCAGCCTGTCGGGTGTGTGTGCTCCTGCACAGACATCCGGAATATCAATACGTCTGCATGATCAGAATGCAGCGTGCATCTGGTTTGTCAGGGAAGCTGTGCATGAATTTATTTCTGTTCTATATCTAAATTTATGTCTAAGTATTTGTGTTTGTGGGTGAGATGTAAAGCTGTGTCAGATGGCAGAGGTAGAATGAATGGCTTTCTGTTTAGCTGAGACTATTTATAGTCCGGGCTGCACTCACACGCGGCATAAATATTTTATTGTTGCAACCAGCCTGCAAGAAAGTGACCTCCTTGAGGGAGAACATCGGCCGCACATGCTCACAGATATATTGTCCTTTGCTGATAACCTCTTACATCACAATCTGTAGCTGTACGCGATCAGCTGATCCCCCTGAATAACAACATGTCAGGTTTTGGTTCCAAGGTTATGATCAATCAAAACACAAAGTCTTTCAATTTCAGATTATATAAAAAGTGACAAATTCTGTATCGTTTCATCCACAAAGATCAAATCAGTGGCCGTTGGTCTTTAAGATTGCATCTAGCAAGTAATCAATCACTCAGCCATCCCACAGAACCAAACCTGAAGCTTAATTAAAACATGTAAATGAAAAGATATTTACATTCATAACAGGCACTCAGGCATGAAAATATGTTCTTTAACCTTTATGTTTCCCTGCCACACTTTCACACATGTGGGAGATGATGAGTAGTATGTGTCTTGCCTAAGGGGCCCTTCAAGATAAGATAAAATAAGATAAGATAGAACTTTATTAATCGTAAAGGAGATTCTTGTGCCAGAGATTGATCAAAGATTACAACAGAAGAATAAGAACAAACAACAGGGTCAAAATTTAAACATATATACACAATAAAAAAATTTAAAAAAATTAAATATAATATTTCAGTTATTGTTGATTTTCTACTGTTTTTTATTGCTTATTTATAATACTTGTTTTTTTATTTCATTTTTATTTTTATCTTTTACTATATCTCTTGTGTGCACTTTACTCTCTGCTGCTGTAAGCCTGCAAATTTCCCCGCTGCGGGACTAATAAAGGATTATCTTATCTTATCTTAAGAATAAACATGAAGTATATAAAAGTAATACTGACACCAGTGCATAATAGAATAGCAATAAGAGTAAGATTGATACATTACAGTCATTTAGCAGAGGCTTTCCTCCAAAGCGACTTACAGTCAGTAGTATGTTACATATCATTCACCCATTCACACACTGATGACAGGCTACCATCAAGGTGCCACCATCAGACTCTAACTAACATTCATCATCAGTCCACACCGATGGCCTTCAGGAGCAACTTGGGGTTAAGTGTCTTGCCCAAGGACACATCGACTGCCGAAGCCGGGTATCGAACCACCGACCCTCTGATTGGAGAACTACCTTGCTCTCCACTACGCCACAGCCGTAGTGGGTAATTACAACAACATAAGAATAAAAACAAGAGTAAAGAAATAAAGTAAAACAACTATGTGCTTAGCTGCTGAGACAGTTTAATACACACACACACACACACACACACACACACACACACACACCAAGTTAGAAACTGAAGAGTGTCATCGTGGGAAAGATCTACAAAGAAGAAAGGTGTCAGATTCTACACCTTCACAAGACCGATAGATCATATAATACACACACGCACACACAGGTTCACACACATCAACACACACAAAATCAAACAAATGCAGATGGTCAGCATACCAGCAGCCCCTCTAAACCTCACCCTGTGCTGTGAAATGTGCCTTTAAAGTACAACTTTTTATTTAAACAAAAGAACACTGAAAACAAGGTCCAATTCTACTTGTTAGCATTTTATCAACTGAAATGTTAAACGCTGAAACTAAATTTCAGGACAAAGAGTCCATCTTTGAGACAAGATGTTAAGATCACCGTCAGACGTTTACCATTTCTGTTTCATGGTGATATAGTGTGGCAACTCGACGATCAAACAAATTCATAACTAAATAAATTTCCTCAAAATATTTGCCAAACAGACAACATCTGGAGCAGCTGTACATATTGTACATCTGCAGAAAAAGCATGGCACAATGCACTTATATGTTTCAGATACACACAATTAAAGCTGTACACCGTCCCTCTCTTTCCTCTTTCTCTGTGAAACGACAGGAAGCAGCAGAGGGAGACAGAAAGGGGGATAAACAATACGAGCAGACAGAGGGGTGAGAGAGGTCCAGTGAGGTAGGTGGAGGTGGGAGGCAGGGAGGAGTGGTAGGGAGTAAGATGAGGAGGTCGTTTCTCGAGGCAGCATGAACTGGATTCAGCCAGACTTCCATGAAAACAGCCTCAACAGTCGGGGAGAGGCTGGACCGAGGGGGGGAAAGGGGGAAATGAATACGAGAAATGTGCACACACACATACACACATACACACACACACACACACACACACACACACACACACACACACACACACACACACACACACACACACACACACACACACACACACACACACACACACACACACACACACACACACACAATCTTGAAAGACAGGATACTAAATGTGCTGCCTCGTGAAAAACATTTTTTGATGCTCAAGTCATTCTCCCCCTGAGAGAGGAAGTTGTGTTTATAGATTTGTTTCGGGGGGACGTTAAAGCACACAAACACACTCAGCTGATCAGGATTACTGCTCAGATCAAATCCCTTGTTATTCTGAAGGCTGTTACATAGTGAATGAGGAATAAAATGCACAGAATTAAAGATATTTAAGGCAAAGAAATTAGCTGCTTATTTCTCTCTTTATCTTCTATTTTCTTGCTAACTAAACCGATTGTGTGCCTGGTCACTTAAGGATAATCTATGGAACGAATTGCTGACATTATATTTAGATAAAGAAGCAATGTGATGTCCTTTGACCTCAGTGCAACACTGCCATGATAGGACTGATCATTGAGTTTACGGTTATATTAAGGACCTGGGTAAACAAAGAGCCAGATGAGAAACATAAAGTGTGTCAGCTGTTTGGAGCCGTAAATCTGTGAGAGACGAGCAAGGAGACGGGAGGCAGACAAGTTCAGACTGGTTCCACGAGTTGTCAAGCACAGACATACACAAGAGGATATCCAGACATGGATCATTATGTTCCAGCATCTATTTATTTACAAAGGGTTTTATTCATATCAATTGACTGACCTGAACTTTGATTGGATGCGCATGAATTTCCCAAGCAAGTCAACAAATAAACAATAATGGAATAATAGATAGTAGTAGCAGACCAACATAAGATACTCTAAAAGTAAACAGTAGCCTTAACACTACTAATCATCATCCTGATTCATAATTAAATAATACACTTATAAGGACAATGATAATTAAATAACACAGTAATACAGATAACAATACACACCAAACTTGCTCTTGACGCCAGAGCTGACATTAGATTCTGTGAGCTTTAATCTCTTGTCCTTTTATTATTTTAGTGGGTGATTGTTTTTAGTCTGCATTGCATTATCTCATAACAGTAATGATAATTTGACAATGTGGTGGATTACGCAACTTAAAGCTGCATTCATTGATTTTTTTCGGGGGCAGCACAACAGGAGGTAAACACAATATTGACATTATGAAGTTGAATAGGTGATTAGTTAGCTAACAGAAACCCATTTGCACATCCAGCAGACATGAAGCATTGTTAGCATTCATTCATTTTACCTCTAATTTTGGTCTCCACCAGCTCCTAAGAGTTGTGTCTGTCTCTTTAGCTGCTAACTGCTCCACTATGCTCACCAGATGGTCGCTAACTTTGTCTGTCTTTGGCGCTGGACAGGTAGTGTACAGAGGGTTAATTAACCGCCTGCTGACACAAAACAGTCAAGTTGTGACCGATAAAACCCCCCAAAAGTTAATATTTAACACACATCCTTCATATCTTCTCCCAGTCCCATTGACATTCAATTAAATTTCCTGTTTCCATGTTATATTTAAAATCAGCCACCAAAGTGAATGAGTTTGTTTGGGGTTGTAATCTCGGCATGTTTTCTCGAACACATTGTCCTAAAAACTCAAATGTTTCTGGGAACACGGTAAACACGAGGCTCAAATTACCATCTCCACTCCCATGGTCACACGCCTCCTTCACCACCACGCTCCTTCACCACCACGCCTCCTCCTCCCGCAGCCCTTCAATCCCTTCTTTCTACTACCTCTCTTTTCTCCCCTCGGTATTTTCTCAAACTGTCGCTGTAAATTCACACATTCCTCTCTTTCTTGCAGAGGTTGCAAATTTCCTCACTTTCCAAACCTTTTTCTTCCCACTGACCTCCTTTTCCCTCTCTGCACAACACAGTCCTCCTTTCACACCTCCTCCTCCACCCCCCTGTTTTGCAACCCCATCTTATGTTTCTGTAAATAGATGCTTATAGATATTAGAAGAAACTGCATGTCACACTACGAGCCTGTGAATGAACATGTGCTCCCCCAGGATTGGAAGACAGGGACATTTCTTGGATAACAGTGGGCGGTGACTCAACCGCTGCTGCGTCACTGTTCTGCTCCTTATTTGGTGTGAGCATGCAAAACAAAGTGCTGATGAGTCCAGAAACATGGTGACATCTACAGTGTATTTACACAGCAGTGTGGATGAATAAATCAGTGCCTTTAATTTCATGAAATTCCATGTTATTCCCTGTTCTATATCATATATTTCATACAATAGCTGGAGATGTTTTTGAATCTGTGCCATCAAACACAGAACTGTTTGCATGTTTGTTATTTCAGTCTAGCACTATGTTCCCCTCTCTTTGTTAGGATATAATGACTACGCCTCCTCCTCCACCTCTTTCTCCTCCTCCTGATATAATCCTTAATTTGGTCTTGATTTGTTTGCCTCTGTTTTTTAAATACATAGGAATTAAAGCTTTGTTCCCAGTGACTCAGGCATAATCATATTACAGACATGCAGGATTATTTTTCACAGAGGATTTTCTTTGGTGCATATCTGCAACCTGTTTTGCAAGAAACTAAATAGGCATGTACAAGAGGGACAATTGAATTTACTGTAACCAGAGGACACTGTAGTCAATCAACAATGTGCAGAGACTCAGCTAAATGAAATAAAGGAAGCATAACATGATTTAAAAGGAGACAATACTCTAACCAGATACAGAAAGACATGCAAACACCCATTAACAACTTCTCTCATCCCATTAAACCCATCACAGTCTAACAATAGCTCTCTGACCCTTTCATCAAACTTAAATAATGGATAAGCAACACCTCTCTGATGGAACATGCAAATAATTAACAGCTCTTTGCACGTTTGTGTGATCAGATTTCCTCTCACATCCCTCTTTTCTTTGTTTTTGTGCTAATTCGGCAGGTTTCTGTTTAACAGCACATTATTTTAATTCAGTAGGTAGATGGTATAAGATGAGAAGCAGCATACATTAAAATAAAAATAAATAAATAGATTTAACAGTGGTATCTAACACTTCATCATCTGTTCTTTCACACTTAATCAAAACATTTAGCTTAATCTTGTAGACCAAGGAGAGCCCAACAGTAACTTTAATCATCATATCAGAGTTTGAGAAACTGAACCCACTCATGACACATTGTGGGAGATGACACATTCAAGCAAATACATTTTAAAACAGAGACTTGTTTTTAACCTTTTCAGCGTCTTTGGTTTGGAAAAAAACACATTTGTGTCACTTTCTGACACAAAACAACCTATAATCAGATCCTGATGGATATTAATATACTGCACGCTAGCGTAAAAGGGAAACCAAATGTTTTCACATGTTGAAAAAGATGCGTCCTGTTTGAGTGTTCAGAAAGTAGAGAGCGGAGGATTTTGTGAGATGACTCTGGACCACTTCCAGGTTCTGTACTCTCAGTTTATCAGGAGCGACATCAGCATAATTCTTGTCCAAAGTCTCTTCTGAGAGAAGCCGGTGGAGTGTCATATTTGGTTTTAAAGGCAGTAATCTACCTTCTTTCATCTCTCTTTTTAATTCTGACCAGAGTGAGACTCAAACAGCTAAGGGCCATGAGAAATGTTTTTTTGGCTTAATCTCAGATTTCATCACATGATCGCCCCTCTGAAATTACTCAAAAATGAACTCCCTGTTGTATCACCTCTTTGGGTGAGAGTAACAGGTTTAGCTTAGACACATGCCAGTTAATTTAGATGAGCAGAAGAGGCGTTTATGTGATAAATAGTCTAATTCTTTCATTTTCTTGTCACATCTGCCTGACTGAAATGTTAGTTTGATTCAGTAAATATCTTCACTATAGGTGTAGAGTATGGGAACATACGTTTCTAAGGCAAAAACAGAATTCTTGCCAATGAAAGTGCAGAGTTTGTGCTTAAAAGCCATCAAAATGTGGCTCCATGATCCTTAAAGGACTAGCACTACGTTTTAGAAAATAGGCTACTTATGAGTATAGCTAGAGAGAGTTAGATGAGTAGATTGATAATAATCTTATATTAGTATAAAGACTTGAACCCGGGTGGAAACAGCTAGCCTGGCTCAGTCCGAATGTAACAACAATGTCACATTTATTGCTTTAAAGGAGATCGTATTGTTCAGACCATATCTACGCTTTGTCTATTAAATGAAGATATGTGATTTCCAATCCAACGCAGCCTATTTCACCACAGATGACCACATGGTTTCTTATGTGTCATTGCATCTCTTTCTATGCATGTTTGGTCTTGTGTTTGATACATTTAGATTTCTATAGCTCAAACTCTGTCTCACTACATCTGTCTTTTTGTTTAAGTGGTATTTTTAGCCCAGATCAAACACAGATTCTTCTTTTAAAAGCTTCTGGACCCAACCATGGTGAACCATCCGTTACTGTTGGTGTTTTGGTCCAGGTCCTTGCGGTCTGCCTGCCCTGGCACCACACAGCCATTACCTCTGTGTTTGCACGTTATTGTTCCAATTTTCCAGCCACTGAGCAGCAAACAACCTGAAACAGTGGAGTTACTCATTAACAGCCTTATCTGGAGAATCTCCTTGCCTTTCACTGCCCGATCTGTCACCTACCAGGGAGGCAGTTACTGTGTGTGTGTGTGTGTGTGTGTGTGTGTGTGTGTGTGTGTGTGTGTGTGTGTGTGTGTGTGTGTGTGTGTGTGTGTGTGTGTGTGTGTGTGTGTGTGTGTGTGGACGTATATGCCTTTTGTGTGCACGTATGCACATATGTTTCAGATGATTATGTCAGCTTCCATGTGATGGGAAGATGGAATGTGTGCGTGAGAGGTGAGGACCGAAAGAAGGGCTGCAGAGGTGCATCCACTTATTAAATCCGTCTTTTGGGAACATCAGAACTACAATTTAGGGGATTTAAATGTTTTAATCACATACATAGTATACCTTTTTGTTGTATTTGAAGCATCCAAATTGTAATTGAAAGAGTTGTAGTATAATATACTGCAGTGAGTACAGGTACTCACTGCACACACACACACACACACACACACACACACACACACACACACACACACACACACACACACACACACACACACACACACACACACACACACACACACACACACACACACAGAGCTGTTAGTGTGTGGCGTTATCAGTGTAAAGACCCAGGGTCAGCTTTACCACAGTGATAAACTCCCAGTAACAGCTGACTCAGGACATTCTAGGGAAGTTCAAACCACACACCACTCCTCCATTGTCACATCACAAATCACATCTCTTCTTTTGTATTTCTTTGAATTTTCCCACAGGCCATCAATTTTGACTCTTGCACAAATATAATAAGACATTTTTTTGGTGTTTTATAATGCATCCTCAGTTTTCTTCTACTGCTGAAGAAAGCTGCCCTGGGATTCAGAATTCAGGTGTCAGAATATTAAAACCATTTTGGATTTGTAAACCTCGTGACCTTACGACCTCATGACCACCAATGTCTTCCTTATGGTGGCCAAAAAAAGTCAGAAGATCACCTACGATGCAACTTCTGGGGTCAGGTACAAAATATCCTTACTATCCATCCAGTATTGACTTATTTCACAACAAAGTGGTGGACCGACTGACCAACAGACCTGGAATGTCCTCCCTAAAACCACACTGCTAGCTTAGCTATACTGTCCATTTGATGTGGATTTAAACATTCTCATTTTAAAACTTAAAAGTCAGCACTTTAACCATGTTGCTCCATTTCGAATCCAATATGCTGGAGTACAGAGACGACCCTGACTGCGTTGTAGATGCTCAGTAGATACAGTTAGATGATTCATGCTTTGCCTCGCCCTCCCTGTCAATATTTCTCTTTGCTCTTTGTCCATAGCTCCAGGGTTTTAGCACGCACCTCTTATCTCTTTGCTCAAATGGTCCAGTAAGCTAATTGCACACAGAAGCACACACATCCAACTGAACTCAAGCCATTTATTGATGGGGCTACCTGTCCACTCTGCAAATACAAACCCCCATCCTTAAGGCTGTTAACTGCTTGCATGACAAGTGAAAACTAGCGGAATATAACTAAATGCTGGCATTTCTTAATTGAAACTGAAATATTTCTAATCAAAGCCTGAGGGACTGGAGATACAAATGAGCTATGTTCTGCTATGAATGGTGTAAGCATGTTAGCATTAGCGGCCGATTTCACTGCATCAGGAGGGAGACGATTACAGGGAACTGAGGATAGCCGGCTTATAGAAAAATCTGTTAAAAGTTTTTTAATGGCAGTTTAACAAATAGAATAGACATGTTCTTGGTTTATTTGCTGGGAAGTTGAAGGTTTTAGCAGCCTTGGTGGAGTTGCATTCAGCATTTTGGGGTACTTTATAGATTGATTAGAGTATTTTTAGCCCAAGATATTTTAAATATTGCAACTTTAGGCCAAAAAATTATCGAGCACATTAAATATTCCCCTTCTAATCCAACTTTTCCATGTTCAAACAACAGCGATGCACTCCATCTTCTGACGCTATTACCTAGTAATGTCACAGTTCTTCCTCCATACTGTCAGTAGCTCCATACTCCCTGTCACTCTCTCTCACTCACCTAATTGGCTCACTCTGTTCACCTGCCTGTCACTCTCTCTCAGTTCACTCCGGCCACTCCCAGTTCCACTTCCAGCTCACAGCCCCGCCCCCTCTCCCTCACTGCCTGCCTGTCTGTCTGCTGTGTGCTCAGCTTTGAATAAAGCTCCAGAACTTTATCTGTCTCCTGGTCGTTCTGCTTTTGGGTCCACACCAAACCCGTGACAAGTAATTATTTTATCAGATCCCTTTATCCTGCTGTAATTACAAATGACTCAAATTAGATCAATTTAATTTAATCAAGCAAACAATGCCAAAATGAGATTGTTTGTTTGGAATCAATCAGTGTGCCAGGAACCAAAAACTATTAACACCATCAGAACCGAAAGGGTCATTATGTTTGATCACAAAGCCTTCATGTATTGATAGGCAGAGGATGGGGAGATTTCCTGACATCTGGTCAAAAGAAGACAACATCCATTGTTTTGCATGCAAATAAGAACTACTTTACAATTAAATGTGGAAATTCACTTTAGTTTTATGGGCTTTGATGCAAGTGTGATCAAAGAGGAACTTCCATCATATCAGCTGTCCCTTCAAAAAAAGATGTAATCCAAATTTAAATACGTATCTATCCTAGGAATAAACTACTGAGTGTATCATTAAATACAATGGTTCCTAGTTCAATTGAGGAGGGATTTGTCCCGTCACGGATTGATTCATTTGAACAATCTCAAGTGGCCAGAAATCAAAAATGTAACAAGAAAGAAGCAAAGACTCTCTGAACATATCCAAAAAGTTAAATTATCAAGCGAAACAGCAGTTATACATGGTTTAGTTGTGGCATGCGGTTAGAGTGACCATCCTACAGTAAAGGGAAGCTTTGAGCCTCGAATCAACCGCATCAAGACACCAAAACCGGGCCGTACTTGCCAACCTACTAAAAAATGTTCCGAGTAGGTGCTGCTTGCATGCAAAAAATGTCAACAAACTGGCCCACTGACCTGTTTCCTAATGGTCAAGCACGTGCACTGTGAGTGAGCGGTGTGTACCCCTTGCTGCTTCACTGACCAGGTACATTCAGGATCATTATAACACTGCAGAACCAAAACCTTTCCGATGACTTAAACACAAGGATCTGGGTCAGGGGAAGTACTACGGCTAAACTCTGCAGCAGGAAAGTGGCACAAGCATGCACGCTGCGTTTTAGTGCAGTCACAGTGTGTTTGGGTGATTCAGGTGACCTTGGTGTTCTGCCCGCTCTGCAGAGAACAACACTGGCTCGCTCGGTTTTGCAGAGATTAGTAGCCGAGGTTATGTAACCTACTGTATTTTGTTCTGGGCTGACTGTCGTGAGTCAACAGTTGTTCAGGAAGCGCCGGGGGTCTCTCAGGTGAATCTGAGGTTTCCTATGAAATCGCAGGAGATGCAGATGGAGCAAAAATGTGTTGGACATTAACTGAAGGATCTCAGGTTCAAGGCCGCCTGCAAGCATCCGAAGCGTCCTTGACCACAACACTGAATCCATTTGTAACAGCTGTAATCTGCAGCTGTTACAAAATGATTAAAGTAGTCCGTACATTTGTATAAACAATAACAATAAATCAATTTATTATCTGGTTTTATCTTTCTAAAGTAAAAAAGACGACAAAAAAGTGTTATTGTTATATCTATGGATTGTAGACAGCACGAGGCTGTAACTGTATAACTTTCTTTGTGTGTTGTCAGCCCTTTTTAGGAATGAGGAAATAATGTATCCTCTTTCACTGCTCATCCTAATTTAAAGGGAAAGACACTTTGATAATGGAGCCATAGGTGTTTTGGTTTTTAACCAGTTCATTTTTGTATAATTTCTGAATTCATAAGCTCACTGCCTCGGAAAGATAAAGCCGGACACACCTGGTGATGCACGGAGCAAATATTTGCATGCAGAGATATTTTTGACACGCTGAAAAGGCATTACTCCTATTGATGTCAGTACAACTTTACAAACCTTTCAATAAAAATACTCAGTTTTGATTTTGGAGACGAAACAACCTACGAGCAGCACACACCAGCAGTCTCTCATCACATAGAGTGAGGTCTTGGTGAAAGGGCTAAATATAGACTCCTGCTTCATCTTGAATAATAAGTGTGAGTGAATAGACAGGGAGGCACACCCGTGTCCTGCAAGCTAAATGTGTGTGTTTGTGTTTCATGCAGAAGCTGCCTGTTTGGAGGTTTCTGTGGGTGGAAGGGTGCACAACAGCAGCAACAGCAGAAGAAGAGGTTTGAGGAACAGCTGATGTTTGGGAAGGAGATTGGAGGCTCCAAGAGGGGAAGAGGAGGAAAAACAAGTGAAGCTGTAAGTGGGCGGGGTGTGGGCGGGGCTGCTGTGTGATGTGAGAGGACCATAGATATATATAGAGGACCATAGATATATAGAGAGGACCTCGTATATTAACTCAGATACAAGCCCTCCTGTGAGACCAAACACAGCTCGGGTTTATGAGGCAGAAGCTGAGCTTTTCTCCTGAGTGTCTTCTGGTCGTGGCAGAGAGGATGCCTGTGTCTCTGTAGCTCACACCTGGAACAAGGAAACAGTCACAGCTTTTTCTATTCGTTTTTTGGAGATCTTTTTTTTTTTTTTTTTTTTTTTCCTTGTGTGAATATTTTATATTTTAAGGAAAGACATTGGAATATGCTCTTTAACGCACACTAACCGGACCCAAAACAAAACGCTTTTTTCTTTCTTTTCTTTCTTTCTTTGTGCGCTTTGGCTGAAGGACACATTTGGCACAACATTTCCCAACGCCCTGCACTTATTTATCACTTCTTTTCTTTTTTGTGTGCATATTGTGTGCTTGGTTTGTCCAGTGTAACAACACAGACTGCTGACAGAGCAACAACTTCATCAGTTAAGTGCTGCACCTTCAAACGAGAGCCTCAGGGAAACGAAGGTGCACCACCAACACCACCACCAGCACCACCACCACCAGCACCACCACCACCACCAGCTTAATTCAGCTTCAAAGATGACGGACGGTGCAAGACAGCGGAGCAGCACGTCGGGCTCCACTAAGGATGCTGCCGGGGAGAAGGACTCGGGAGGCGGGGTGGCCCTCAAGAAGGAGATCGGGCTGGTGAGCGCCTGCGGGATCATAGTTGGTAAGTCTGTCTTATTATCACTATTATGAAGCCCAACAAGTGTGTCTTATTACTATTACTATGAAGCCCAACAAGTGTGTCTTATTATCACTATCACTATGAAGCCCAACAAGTGTGTCTTATTATCACTATTACTATGAAGCCCAACAACTATTACTATGAAGCCCAACAAGTCTGTCTTATTATCACTATTACTATGAAGCCCAACAAGTCTGTCTTATTATCACTATTACTATGAAGCCCAACAAGTCTGTCTTATTATCACTATTACTATGAAGCCCAACAAGTGTGTCTTATTATCACTTATTATCACTATGAAGCCCAACAAGTGTGTCTTATTATCACTATTACTATGAAGCCCAACAAGTGTGTCTTATTATCACTATTACTATGAAGCCCAACAAGTGTGTCTTATTATCACTATTTATGAAGCCCAACAAGTGTGTCTTATTATATTACTATATCACTATTACTATGAAGCCCAACAAGTGTGTCTTATTATCACTATTACTATGAAGCCCAACAAGTGTGTCTTATTATCACTATTACTATGAAGCCCAACAAGTGTGTCTTATTATCACTATTACTATGAAGCCCAACAAGTGTGTCTTATTATCACTATTACTATGAAGCCCAACAAGTGTGTCTTATTATCACTATCTACTATGAAGCCCAACAAGTCTGTCTTATTATCACTATGAAGCCCAACAAGTGTGTCTTATTATCACTTCTACTATGAAGCCCATAAGGTGCAACCATTTGTCTAATGTGCTTTCTCTGCATGTAGTGCACCCATAGTGTCCCTTTAATAGCCTGCAGTTGATTTGTGCGTCTGAGAAAGTAGACTATAAGAAGTGTTTTTGAGTTTAATAGTGATATAATTACACACACACAGAGAGAGAGAGAGAGCATTGGAATAGGGAGGAGAAGGAGTGTGTGCTGTGTTTCAGTGTATAGGCCTTTAGTGGGGTATGCAAGCTGCACTGAGATCAGATTCCACCATCCAGTGAGGAGCTTAACGTTTCTGATGAGGATGTGGGTGTTTCGAGATAAGGAGTCGGTGATGTTACCTGCAGATGTGTGCCACACCTACATTTAACACGGATAGTAGTTTGGTTCAAATGTAGCTGAAGTCATCATTTCTTTGAAGCCTGGCTAGTGGTGATGATGATGATGATGATGATGATGATGATGATGATTCCATCACCCTCATTCATCTCTGCTGATGGGGATTGAGGATTAGGGCCCATTCAAAACCAAATTAGCTCACATGACTGACTCACTTGTATTTGCTACAACTTTAAATTTACACTCTGCTGATTTTACATATGAAGCTCCGCTGATGTCATCAGGGTTATTTTGGATGTAGTGGGGAATTACTCTATCTAAATGGAGTGATCATCAACAATCTAGCAGAACCATCACCTTATTTATGATTCAGTCTTTATTAACTTAAATAAATCAAACTTGACATTCATGACCTTTATCTTTATTATAATGGGAGTAAATGACACAGATCAAAGGCGGCGATGGTGGTCATTCTTCATCCAGTACAACAAAACAAGCTACATATATATATATATATATATATATATATATATATATATATATATATATATATATATATATAAAGCCATCAGACTACAGGTCGATCAATACACAGGACGAAATATGGCACAGGTTGTCGAGGTGTGTGGTCTGACCGTGGCAGGATAAAGAGTAAGGATGGGGTGACTCATTTCGCTCTTGCGTTTCCATGGTAACGGGAGAACAGAAGGGCGTGTGTGTGAATTCCCAATAGAGAGACAGACAGACGAGAGAGAGAGATGAAGAGTGACTTTGTACTTTACTCACTTTGTAACTTAAACAGCTTAAAAGGCCACATTTCTGCTCTGAGTAACACAAAAATAAGGCTAAATCAACTTTAAACACAATTTACACACATTTGTCTTGATAGAATAATGTCATCACACCTTTTATCCTCTCGATCATGCTCTTGAGATGATTGCAAATATTGACAGATTGTTAAAAAAGCGAGTCCCTGTGTTTGCTCCCAAACATCTTTTCCCTATTACAACACACTTGAGGGTATCTTTACAGCAACATGTAGATAGTAACAATTAGATAGATAGATGATATCGCTCTCCATTCATCAGCCGACTATAAAGAAACAGGTTGGCAGCATTAAGCCACGCATGCCATCTTAGAGGATTAGTTTACGGCCGTCCAGAGTCCACACGCCTCTGCGCAGTCACCAGACTGTTCCTGGCAGCTCCTTTTGTCCTTGACCAAAGTCACTCATTCATGCTCATGTTCAGACGGTGCACGCGGTCAGGTGACTCGTCTGATCTGCTCGTGGTGAACATGCCCCGCTGGGTTTTCCATGAAAAAGGGCCGAGCACACAAGGGCATCAAACGTTTTTTTACAGCCTATTGTACAGTACAGACATTTATCAGTCACACACACATAAACCCAGAAACGTGCAAAAAACAGGAATTGGGATTAGAAGTGAACTTTTGGCCAGTTTGAGGAAGGCCCTGCCCTGTTAATGCTGTTTTTATTAGCTTGCCTGGCTAAGCCATGTCTGAGCTGCACTCTAGTGTGTTTTCTAATTGAATTGCTGCACACATTCACATCACTTTTATGAAACATTTTAGCTCAGATCTACGCTATCACGGTAGCTATTTGTCTGCCTGAGTTGGCAGAAATAGTGATGACGCCGAACCCTCCTCTTTCCCATGAATTGCCTCACTGTAGTAGATTGATTTGCTATAATAATAACTCACACACATGCGTGCACACAAGTCTGTGTGGCTCTGGCTGAGGGCCAGGCAGCAGGTTGCCTCAGCTTGGTGGCTGTTTGAGCGGGGATTTAATGCTGGGTGGAAATGCAAGGACTAATCTTAGAGGGCTTTATGAAGGCTGATTAGGGTTATATCATAATGCTGTACAAACACACACATGCTTGTTAATATTCATAGTCTGCTGCTGCTGCTGCTGCTGCTGGCGCCTGTGTTCGATCATGTGTCATGGGGGTGAACAAATAACACAACAATTAATTTATCTCAGTGGTTCTGTCTCTGTGTGGACTCCATTTAAGATAAAAGCCTTTTAGACCAAATTATTATATCAATGATGATTGAAAAAAATTGATCGGCAGATTAAATGATAATAAAAATGCTTGTTTGTTTGCTTAAGTAGTAGCCAGAGTTATGAATTACAGATTAGCAACATAAAACAGATAAGAAATACAAAACATATGCAACAAAACGAAACTCAGAGCTCTCTAGGTGAATCTCTCTGAAGTGGAGCCTCAGCCTGTTGCTGTCAGAAGGCATCAAACAAAGTCCAAGAGAGCATTTGAAAGACCAAGCCTCTTCCTCTGTGAAATGGCAATCCGATAACAAAGAAAATATCCTGTGCTAAAAGAGGCCGAGGCCTGCAGGGATTTGTAAAAAAAGATCCAAAAATATGACAAAGAGACATTCGGACAGATGTGATGCACGCTGTCTCAAGAGTTCAGACTTTATATCAAATGCTTTTTAAAGTTGATACAAACGTGCAGTTTCTCTTAGATTAAATGTCATGTTCTCTATTGACCCTTTTGTTGAAGACAAAAGGATGTAAAAGGACAACCACAAGAACAGGAAAGCTGAAGAGATTCCACACAGTCAGCACGTCTCACACTCTCCAGTGCGGCGGTGCACGTGACACGGACACATAATATGCAAAGGTGCACATTTTCTCTCCCTGACGTAAAGGTCTTGCATAAGCAACCTTATACACATCGGGGAGTTTGAGGAAAGTGCTGAATCATAGCAGCCCCCCCCTAGATGTCACAGGTCATGCACTGAAGACCCCTCTGGCCATAAAGATGTCAACGTTATCAGGGGTTGTGATGGTTTGTTTGTCATCCTTTCTAACCTTTTACCCAACTGGAGTTACATAAGTGAGCGGCTGTCGTTACCCACCCGCACGGTTGCACGTGGAAGCTGTTGAAGTTGAACAAATTTGCATGCCGTCATGCTTTCAGTTGAGCGGTTCGGCATATGTTCATATCATGTTTTAGATTTAACGGATCGGAGAAAGCAGAAACAGGTTTTTTGCCTTTTTCCTGATGTTGCCATATACAAATTTAAATGTATATTTGTCTGCAACTAATGATGCTTTTTTTTTTTAACTTAATCTGATTATTTGTATTATTAATTATTATTAAGTTTAGTTGAGTGGTTCTCAAACTTTATACTATTACTTTACTTAGTTTTTGCTAATTTTATACATGAAGGATTTTAGAGACCTGAAGATGCAATATAATCCAAATTTTATGTCTAATAGCTAAGGTGGATACATATCCGCATGTTAAATATTATAGTTTATTGGCAGTTGCAGCAGTAAAAAATGATCCACACAATCTCCGCACTTTGTTAAACTCTGCAGGCGGAACGTGACCGTATCATCCATACCTTTGACTTTTGTACTGTAAAATTGCAATCTCATCATCCAGTCGTGATTCAAAACCTTCAACCTTTGACCCTGACGCCTTTTTATTGGCGGCTGGTTCCAACCTTAATGGACCCAGTCGGCTGAATCAGATTGGAGGATCACCTCGTTGCCTTCTTTCATGTTGGACCAGAACCCCATGTTTCAGCTCCTGTGTAAAAATACCCCGCCACTCTGATGCTCATTGAATCTGCCAGGGCATTATTCTCCCCCCTCTGCATCGACCGCTCATCCCCTCCTCCCTCTTTGCACTCTTTC
The DNA here is from genome assembly GCF_027596085.1 of Anoplopoma fimbria. Lineage (NCBI taxonomy): Eukaryota > Metazoa > Chordata > Actinopteri > Perciformes > Anoplopomatidae > Anoplopoma > Anoplopoma fimbria. The sequence continues at coordinate 21,590,558 of NC_072455.1, read as the reverse complement.
ACCCCACTCTGTCTCGTTCCTGCTCCTCGTAACTCTGTGCAAAGTCAGCAGATTACAGGTTCCCATTTTGCCTGATGGCTCCGCTGCTTCATCGCAGTGATTGGAACTGTGCAACTGTCCGGCTTTCCTTTACATGTTGTATCTCATGAGTTCATTCAGTGCACAAAAAGGAACGTAAAAAGGACAGGTTTTTTTTCTTTAATTGCATAAACAGGGACTTCTTAAAGTCTTGTTGTCTCCGTGTCGTCTCAGTTTGTGTTTGAATTAAACAAACAAAGAAGAAACTAGTCATTTATTGAGCTTTAGAGATGTTGGTAGATACCATTTTCTACTTCAGGCGGGGGCTAGCCTATAGCTGGTTCAAGCTGTTTCCAGTCTTTATGCTAAGCTAGGCCAATTTCCTCCAAAATTGGTACAGCAGAGGCAAAGAGGTCAAGCTCCATAACACTAGATCCTCCACTTCCCATAATGCCACTGGAAAGCATATTCTTTGAGCCACCTGCGTTTAAGCTCCACTCCCCTAGTTTGTAATCACCACTTGGGTTATTTGCTCCGACTTGACAAAGCTTATCCAGAGATACAGAAGTGATGTAATGTGTCAAAATGGTGGAATGCCCCTTTAAATGCACTGAGAACAACAACAGTAAAAACATATTTTGCTTTCATCTATGCTTATTCACAAATTGGCACCTCACAACACTACAGCTTCTGAATGCTGACACCTGACACTTCTCTCTCTCTCTCCCCCCTCCCCTCCACCAGGTAACATTATCGGCTCAGGTATCTTCGTCAGCCCGAAGGGAGTGATGGAGAATGCCAGCTCCGTGGGCGTGGCCCTGATCGTCTGGATCGTCACGGGCGTCATCACAGCCATCGGGGCGCTGTGCTACGCCGAGCTGGGCGTCACCATCCCCAAGTCGGGGGGAGACTACTCCTACGTCAAGGACATCTTCGGAGGGCTGGCTGGGTGAGACATTCAAGCATCTACTAAATAGTTGGAAACAATCAGAAGAGGTGTTCAGGTGTATTTTCAGTTTGAGTCAGTGAGCAGGATACATCAAAGCAGACTCATATATATATACATAGTTTGGACACACCCTCTCATTCAATGGTTTTTCTTTATTTTTATTTGTATTTTTTTCTACATTGTAGATTAATATTGAAGACATCCAAACTATGAAGGAACACATATGGAATTATGTGGTAAACAAACAAATGCTCAACAAACCAGAATATGTTTTATATTTTATATTCTTCAAAGTAGTTGAATGAGAAGGTGTGTCCAAACTTTTGACTGGTACTGTATATATATATATATATATATATATATATATATATATATATATATATATATATATATATATATATATATATATATATATATATATGAGTGGTGCACAATTGACATTTTTCCAAATTTCTATCTTGTTTTAAACGTTTTTATCTATATGGCAAAAAATAAGATTTAAAGCAGCCCCCATCAACCAGTTGTTATCATTTTGTCAACCAAAGACAGACGTTAAATGCTATTTTTCACAATAATCATAAGATATCTGAAGGCAAATGGTGGATTTATTTATAATAAATATAAACCCCCAGGTTGTCCGTGATGTCTATTGAGAATAAGACCCCGTTTTTTTTTTTAGAAGAAGGGGCCTCCAAAACAATTTAATTTAATTTGACATGGATTTATGTGAGCATACCAACATAACTAGATTCTTCTCTTTATCCTGGTGGATGAGTCTGCTCATGTAGGTCAGACATCTTAATCCAAAGCAGGAGGTCTATGACTTGTAGTCTGGTGCAGAAGTTATGTGAATAAACAACATTAAAACCTGAAGTAAATACTGACTCGGATGTTTAAACAGTAGATTCACAAACCACCACAAACGGTTGAGGTAACACTTCTCACAGTAAACGCTTGGGAACCCACTTTGGATTTAATCATCAAGGAAAACAATATCGTTTGTTAGCGTAGATTTCACACACACTGTGCCTCTGCCCTGACTGTAAACACAGGTTAGACCATTGTTTTTTCCAACTATCACAAGGATACATATTATCACAGTATTTTGGGAGAGGAATTCAACCAGACAAAACAGCCAATGATTGTTTTTATCCCTTTGTACAGTAGCTATCAATACACATCAATGAGCCAGGGACCCCGTGGCTCGGTTTGAAGTGTCGGGGGGCCACACCGTTTCCCTTTGCCCGCTGTCTAGGATAAATAAACCCTGTTCAAGCGGTGTTTATTTTTGTTGTCCTGCTCCTTTTATCCCCATGGGCGTTTGTACTATATAAGTCGAGAAACGCAGCAACGGAAACACTTACATCAGCTCGACGCAGCCGGTCGAAGGCGAGCTCGTAGAAGAAGGGGAAGAGCTCGTAAAGTCGCTCAAACACGACCTGAATGGACGACGTTTCAAGTTCAAAGGCACTTTGTTTCGTCGGACTAGTGTTATGCAGGCATAATATACAGAATGTAGACTACTATAGATGCCACAGGTTGCAGGGAGTCATTGTATTAAGTAGTTAGAGCCAGATTGTGAGATAGGGCTATTTAAAGATAAATAACTTACTTGACTTATAGCACAAAATCCTTATAGAATATTTGAATTAAATAGAATCATCAGCCATAACACATATATGTGTTATTATTTATATACATTAACCTGCAAGCTGCATTTGATTATTGGTCAATTTGGCGCTACGTCTACTACGATACTTCTACAAACTACTATACAAGAACTTTTGTAGAGTTTTAGCTTTGTTTAATCCTCAGCAGTGCATATTGTAATCTCATGCATGATTATCATGTGATACCCAATCTACAAAGTACATCAAGTTGTACAAAAAGTAAAACAGGCAATAATGAAAGTCCAAGCCCAAGAGATTACTTGACTGCATGTTACTTTCACCCCTTGGCGTCTTCACAGAGGCTTTCAATCAGCATTTCGACGCACATTTTTACATTAAACACACTCGCACACATTCCAGTGAGACACAATCCTGTTAACGCAGTCAGGTGTAATGATCCCTCTATAAGCTTTCAGGGAATTTCATGGAAAAACCATTCGTCTGGTTTCTCCCCGCTACAGTCGGCTAATAAACCCTCACCCTTCATCTCACACCCCCTCCGCACTCCCCGTTGTCTTCCCCTGTGACGCTCCAGTGACTAATCCGTGTCACTGTTGACAAAGCGCCCATCAGCGTGGTGTGACTCACGCTGTCAGTTTCTAACACAGCGAACACACACTTAATATCGTGTTCTGCCATAGTGGTGCACACCTAGTTAAACAGGCTCATCACGGTTTTAAAGGCTCCAGCATTCACCTCAGTTAGGCAACAAACTGACATTTGCTTTGTGTTGAGGTCTGCAAAGGATTATTAATTGTACTGTCTTCATTTCTCAACTGTTTTGCCTGTAAAATCTCACAAAATAGCCAGATATGCCCACCATGTTTCCTAAATCCCAAGGTGACATCTTCAAATTGTTTAATTCTCTGACAAAAACACAAAGATATTCAATTTCAAATGACAAAAATAAGCAGCAAATCCTCATATTTGTGAGGCTGGAGCATTATTTTTGTTTTTTAAACGATCAAAAGGTTATTCAAAATGGTACTGTTAATGTACTATCAATCCATAACTGGTTTGAAAGTAGATTAAAAAAGTTCTTTCATAGCCAGACGACTTTGGTCGAAACGATGAGAGGCTGAGCATATGATGAGAGTTTTCCACCTGAAATAATCTGCTTTGAATTGTACTCAGTAAATGGAAGGATGTATATGTGCCATGTGCATCTTCTGATGTGTTTCCTCCTGCTAACCCCCTGCCTTTGTTTACTCAAGAAACCCCACTGCTTCTCCCGCGCCTCTGTGTTTGTAACCGTTTGTAACCTTTTTTTTTTCTGTCTCAGGTTCCTGCGTCTGTGGATCGCCGTGCTGGTGATCTACCCGACCAATCAGGCCGTGATCGCCCTGACGTTTTCAAACTACGTCCTGCAGCCGCTGTTCCCCACCTGCTTCCCGCCGGAGAATGGCCTGCGTCTGCTGGCTGCTGTCTGCCTCTGTGAGTAATGCAGATGTTAACACTCAAAGACTTGAAGCTGTTGTTGTATGCCGATACCTGTGTAACTTAGAATTGGTGGTGAGCTGTTTGCGTCAGTCATGATTCACAAGACGGCAACAACATGTCCATGTGTTGCGAACTGTTCAACCAACGAGTCATAATCCATTCTTAAGATTGTTTAATTTGAATAGTTTCTAGTTGCATAAAGAAAGAAATAATCAAGTATTTCACAAAAAAAGAAGAATATTATTGTTAAGTTTTAAAATGTTTACTGACAACACATTTCATTTGTTTTCTGCAGATATATCTGCTTATAACGACTAAAACAATATTAAACGTTTTTGTGGTAATTTTTTAAACAAATTGGCACCTCATGAACGTAATTAAAAGTTAAAAAAGACAGAAACCTTTTACAAATGAAACTCTCTCTTCTTCAAGAAAACACATTCCTTGTGAACCAGCTAACAGCTCTGACTCCACACAGATTCAGAGTGCCAATAGCCTAAAGAAATGGAGCAGAAGGACTTAAAGTGCTGTTTTGAGTCCACTTGTTGAGACAGGCCCAAATGTTGAAAAACTGCCAGATAATCACAGATTGCAGTGTGAAAAAATCTGTGCAGTTAGCTTTTTTTTAACATTAAATCACTTTCAAACTGCAGCAGCATTCGCTTTGTTGGTTTCAGTTCCATCATCAAAGCTGTCTTCATTTCTTTCTCTGAGGCTCTTTTGTTTTTTAACCCTCAGTCAAAAGGTTATCTAATACGCGACAGCAAAGCAGCTAGAGGAGTGTAGCACTGAGCAGTGAATCTAGGAGAGACAAATGGATGAATGTGTTACGGCTGACAAGACGGCGGTCGATTTGAATCCCTCAACAAAGTTCACACACACTGGCCAAATACTGCAGGAAGCCTTCAGATAGAGAGACACTGGAGAGGAGTGTGTGTATATGTGTGTGAGGATACCAAAACCAGACTGTGAACATTTTTTTTTCATTTCACCTGTCAAATAAACATCCTGTGGAGACATTTAGGGAGGAACAGTGGTCGCAAATATGTCTTTAGTCATCTTTTTAAAAGAAAAACACCACTAAATGTTTTTCGGAGAATGAAAACAAACACGTTAAAAACTTAGACTGGTTTTGGCATTTCCTTACAAAAGTAGGTGAGGGTCAGGGTAGAAAGTAGTATTTTTTCTCCCTTAAACGGATCGCCAAAGGTTATTTTTTTTTTCTTCCTCGAGTTGGAAGGGACATCCTGTGACATGCTGTTCACTGGCAGATGGGCTCAGTCGGCTGCCCTGTTTGGAAAATCTCATTTCACAAAGGCATGCACGATAACGGACACATTTGTACTCAATGAACCAAGAGATCCACTGCTAAACTACCTCTGCTGAAGAAGTTGTGTCCATCCTTTAGTGGGATATCTATAAATAAATACAGATTTTATTCTTGTAGAGTATTTATCCTTGTTTTGCTTTTCAAGATGAAAGTGGGTAAGAAGTTAGCCGTTCCCCCTAAACTCTGATGTCATCCTTGTTGTTCACGGGCGAAGCATGCACGTGTTTATCGCCTCTGGACGTTTCGGCGATTCCCTGAATTTAGCTCCATACAGAACGTTCTATAATAGCTCACAGAATACACCCCTAACGTATTTACCAACAAATCCAGTCCCAGATTCGGTGACCAAACTCTGATGTCGCTGGCAGGTGTGGTCACTTCAATCTGCACGGCAAAGGTTATGCAAGGTGTACCGTTTCAAAAACATGTGGAGGGGGGATTCTCCCCGGGGTCCCCGTGTCTCTTCCTGCAGGTGCCAGAGTGCAGGGTCATGTTTTCCAGCAGGCTCATGGTTAACTCAGCAAGTTTCCATACACACATTTTGTATACTTAAGGACAGTTGAGCGGCCCCTCGGCTCCGCGGTTTGGTAAACACCTGAATGTGTCTTCAGGTGTTTACTCGCAGCCTGTCAGTCAGCAAACAGGAGTAGCAGGGAACTCGTGTGTTGTTGCTGTGATGCAGTTTGCTGGCGAAAGTTAATCTAGTTCCAAACACAACTTTGTGCACTAATGACATAAGAGGTTTCATATTTATTTACGCATCAGTTGTATTTTAGTTCAGTTTCTCATTTCCTGTTTATTTTCTTTTGTGGTGGGTGGAGCAGCAGCAGCTCTGCGGCTCCTCTCCTCACAGCAGCTCTTGTTCGGTCTGCTGTAGTAATTCATAGCAACGCTACAGGAAGTTAAAGTCAAAGCTTCCCCCCCCGAAAAACCCTGTGAACATCTCTGCAACAGCTATAAACAAACCCGCTCTCCGCACCTGTGTCTATATTTGAACCCAACCCAACACACACACACACACACACACACACACACACACACACACACATCTACAGTATCAGTGCATGTCTGCTCATGTGCGTCTGCCTTTGTTCCCTGCGGTGGCGGCTCAGCTCGTGAGTTATTTAACGTGATGGACTTAATCCCACAGAGTCAAACAGTCCCATTATTTAATGGCACCCTATTGGCCTGAACCCAGTGGCCTGTTGCACCCAGCAGTACAGATCAAATCCATTATCTCTGTCCATGTTAGGTCAGCCTCCAGTTTTCACGTGTTGTGCTTCCATGGGTGGAGTTTGTAATGCATGGATGGGATCATGGATGATTTTTTTTTTTTTAAAGTTACACAAGGTCGAAAAATTAAGTCATTATCAAATACCTGCAAAAACTACTGCACTGCATGTAAGACACAAGGTGTGCTAAAGTTCAACTCAATGATGCAGCAAGACAGTCAGAGATCGCCGCGGTGTTACGATGTTAAGACACTGACCTGAGATCTGCTCTCGTTCAAACAAAGAAAAAACGCTGAGCTATTGACTTCTTCTTGGGAAATAATCGACAAACAATGCAGTGACTTTTAGTTCTTTTACGAGATCAATAAAACAATCAACACATAAACCTTTATCTACTAGGTTCGCTCCGTAACATAATCAGTTCATTGCCCTTTTTGTTTCAGTTATATTGTGCCGCCAAACTTTCTATAAACCCACCAGAGAGACGTGCAAAAATGTAAAATGATAAAGCGGTGCATTCATAAAACAATAGGGACCTTTGGTTTGTATGTATGTCACAGTGTAGACATCATAGAGCTTAAATAAAGAGTTGGAACGAAGCCGATACAAAATGTGATTATTCCAGACAGCGTGGAATAAGGGGATTTTGATACTAATCTTAAAAGTCTCTATAAGAGGAAACCCAAATGAATAAGCATTAACTCTGTTTTTTACTGTGTTTTATTTAGTGCTGCTGACGTGGGTGAACTGCTCCAGTGTGAGGTGGGCCACCAGAGTGCAGGACATATTCACCGCCGGCAAGCTGCTGGCCCTCGCCCTCATCATCGTCATGGGCTTCGTGCAGATCTGCAAGGGTAAGCTCCTTCGATGCACACGTCCGTACCGCATCCGGCCTCTGGTCCGGTCACTGGGGTCATCTTTAGGCATTCGGGACATTGTAGACTCCCCGTGGACGCCGCAGGGGTCAGTGAGTTTCTGGGGCCCCTTTTTCAAGTTAAAACTCACATCGCTAATATCAGCACGCCTGTGTGGGTTTGCTGTCACAACACGGCCGAGGGCCAGTTATTACAAGGGGGGCCACAGAGAGTAGGCCCCCTAAAAACAACCCAATGGGGATTTCTGTGCGAGCGTTTGAAGTTAAATGAAAAGTCGGGTGGCTGATTTGATGGGAGACTCTGGGTCGTATACGAGGGGACGGTATGTGAGAGTAGAAATACTTTAATGCTCTCTGAAAACACGGCTCAAGAGGGGATTTCAGGAAAAATGTAATGACGAAGGAGAAAGTAAGAAGAGCCCTAAAGATGGAGGACGGTTTAGACATGAATTTCTCTGATATTATAAAATGCTTCTGCGCCGAACTAAAAAATGTCCCCTGATCTTTTGCATCATCTTCTCCACATGTAGGAGAGTACTACTGGTTGGAGCCAGCCAACGCCTTCGAGCCCTTCCAGGAGTATGACGTGGGTTTGATAGCGTTAGCCTTCCTACAAGGCTCCTTCGCCTACGGAGGTTGGAACTTCCTGAACTACGTCACAGAGGAGCTGGTGGACCCTTATGTGTAAGGCACTTTCTTCTGCTTGTCATATCTCAAGTCATATTTTGTCGCTGTGGTTAGAAAGCCAAATGCCACGGTTCAGTTTCAGTTATTAGAGGCATTTTTTCCGTTAAGCTCTCTGAAATTTCACATAAATTCTCATTATCATTCTAGCCACTGACCTTGTAACATTCCTGGTAGAATGGAATGGTTTATTTCTTCATTTCCTCTGAATTTTCAGTCCTTTTGTACAATCCCATGTTTTTTAATAACCTTGGTATTCGTTAATACAGCTCCCCTAAGGTACAATATTTAATTTCCGTCCCTAAACCCCCGCCCTGTACCTCTTATCTCTTTAGCGCTCCTCCTCATTCTGTCTCCTTAACATAGCTGTTTTCTATCCTCTCCAGGAACCTTCCCCGCGCCATCTTCATCTCCATCCCCCTGGTGACCTTCGTGTACGTCTTTGCCAACATCGCCTACGTCACTGCCATGAGTCCCGCGGAACTGCTCGCCTCAAACGCCGTTGCCGTGGTGAGTACCTCATACACCTCTGGTAGTAGAATGACGCCCTCTAGTGAGTCAGATGTGCTGGTTGATACCTTTTGAACCTAAGTCGTTGCATTATAGGAGAGAACACGTGATTTAATGAGCATCTCTAACCTCTAACCTTCATCTTCCCGCTCCTCCATCCCAGACGTTTGGTGAGAAGCTGCTGGGCGTCATGTCCTGGATCATGCCCATCTCTGTGGCTCTCTCCACCTTCGGGGGAGTCAACGGATCCCTCTTCACCTCTTCGCGGTAAGTTGGCTCGATTACACCTTTCAACTGCCAACAAACACACCTTTAATTATTCCAATGAATAGATGTTCTAGTGAAGCGATTCTCTGGTTGTTGAACAAGACGTATGCTTAAAATTCAAACCTCTCCATTCTAGTCTTCTATTTGTATCATGTAACGTGGTTGGACTGTAGACTTTATTATTGTATAATGTGCCTCAACTGATTGATTATTCTCCGTCACAGGTTGTTCTTTGCTGGAGCCAGAGAAGGCCACCTCCCAAGTCTGCTGGCCATGATTCATGTGAAACGCTGCACTCCCATCCCGGCTCTGCTCTTCACTGTGAGTAGCTCTCTCTCTCCGCCACACTCCTTTTATAGTATCTCCTCCTCCAGTGATAAACACTGAGGTAGCGGACAAACTATCTAACTTCCTTTTTCCTTCTTCTTCCCCAGTGCCTGTCCACTCTGCTCATGCTGTGCACCAGCGACATGTACACCCTCATCAACTATGTGGGCTTCATCAACTACCTCTTCTACGGAGTCACCGTTGCCGGGCAGATTGTGCTGCGTTTTAAACAGCCCGACATGCACCGACCAATCAAGGTGCGTTTAAAAACAGCCACAAAAAACACCATTTCATACAAAAATATACAACAGATAGAAAATGAAAGATGCAAAAAGTGGAATTATTATATAAAACTACCCAATGGTCCTTTATACGTGAGTGTAATACGTTTTTTCTTTGTTCTCTCCTCCAGATCAGCCTAATCTGGCCGGTCATTTACCTCATCTTCTGGGCCTTCCTGCTCATCTTCTCCCTTTACTCCGAGCCCGTTGTGTGTGGCATCGGCCTGGCCATCATGCTGACTGGCGTCCCTGTCTATTTCCTGGGAGTCTACTGGGACAACAAGCCACAGTGCTTTGACGCCTTTGTTGGTAAGTTAGCTGACATGTTAAGATATCTTTAACAGTGATAAAAAAACAAAAAAACATTATTACAACCACACATTCATTAAATATCAGGCCAGTCAGTGAAAGAGTCCAACATTTTGGGAAATATTCTTATTTGATTTCTTGCCAAAAATTAGATGAGAAGATTCATACCCTCCACATGTATGAACATTTAGTTATGGAGTTATGGAAACAGCTAGCCTGCATCTTTACAAACTTTACAAATTCCCTCCACTTCTAAAGCTCACTTATTAACATCCTTGTTTTATTAGTAACAAAACAGAAATGTGCAAACAACAATTTTTGGTTCTAGGGGGAAGCAATTCTTGTTTGCATATTTTTGAACTAGCCATGCAGCCAGCCTTTATGCTAAGCTAAGCTAAGCTAATGGCCTCATGGCTCTCCCTACATACTGAATTCACAGAGAGCAGTATGGATCTTTTCTATCTATTGAAGAGTATTTATTAAAATTGCAAAGTTCTCTTTAAAACAGTGCCTTCTTTAAAAAAATGGTGAAATATTTGTACGCAACGTGTTTAAATTTTAATTATTTGTTGCAATATATCCAAGTAAAGCTTTTTCTTCATATGTTACATAAATATTGTCTCATTTGAAAGCCCTTCTAAAAACCTGTCTCTCTCTTCTTCCAGATAAAATGACATACTTGGGCCAGAAGTTCTGCGTGGTGGTTTACCCGGCCATGGGTAAAAGCAGTGCGAGTGGAGAGGAAGGAGAGGAAATGAAGGAGGCCTTGGCTCCTCTGTCTAAGGAGGACGGAGACAACCACAAGTCAGCGGACTGCTAAAGCCTCCACCTCCCAGCTGCCCCAAAACAAACAGACATATGCAGACGCACACGTGGGTGCGCACACACGCAAACACAACATGCAAACACAACATGCAAACATACACCACAGTTTGTAGTGTACTTAATATTTTTCTTTGGTTTTGAATCAATCAATAATTTCTGTGCCAAATATAGCGGTGAGATATTTCGAGTGATATGACCTCAAGCTTTTCAGTCTGGGGTTTTTCTAAAGTGCAATAAAGAAAGGTTAGCGCCTCCTCAACACATGCCTAAACAGACACATTTACTACTCTTCTTCTTCATCATCTTCATCCTGCTTCTCTTCCTCCACACACTCCCTGCACACTCCTAGTGTAGAAGTATTCTTTTTATTTTATTTTATTTTTTATCAAAAGACTCTTACTCTACTGTGATGGCTACGCAAACACCTTTTCTTTGCCTTGCTTTGTAAATGATGTTGCTTTGTCATCCGCTCAACACACCAAAGCTGTATTTTGATTGTCAAAAACCAGAAACTCTGATCAAGTCATTTCATGTTCGTGAAGTACACTAAGTACTGTGTTGTTTTGAAGGTGACTGTGACTCCGAAATGTTTCTCTTTTTTTTTTTTTGTAATTACGGTAATTGTCTATATCATTTGATATATTTTGTTGTTATTTTAGTTTTCATAAGTTAATTTTTGTTTTTTCTACTCAACATCATATACATCTGGGCCTATTTTTTTTTACTCTTGTGGAGGTGTACACCTGAAAGCTGATGTGTGATCTGTACTTTGTATTGGTGAATGGCGCACAGTTCTTGTAAATTGCCTTAATTAGAATACAGCCAGTATTTGGGTGCCGATGCAGCTCTGTTTTGACTGATAATCCTCATACTTTGAGGTCTTTTTTTAAGTTTAAAGAAAGTAACAAAAAATGAACAGGAAAGCAGATTATTGAATTCACACTACGCTGATAATGAACTCATTAAAACTGCAAGTCCAGCTTGTTACCTAGACAGAATAGATAGGCAAGACATGATAGTGTTCACCACCACATTTGCATTGTTTATGTGCAAATCCCTACACCGACACCTGTGAATGCCTGCGTGTTGTTGTTTTTTAAAGGCATTGATTGTCTTACATGTTTTACGGAAGAAGTATTTTTTTGTAGCTTACCATCTAGCTGTGTTTAAATATTTTTTTGTTCTTTATTTAGGTTGTAGAAATTAGAGCTTTACATAAAAAAAAAAAAAAAAAAAAGTTTTGATTCATACGATTCGCTAGAAGAGTTTTTAGTGCAAAACTAGAATAGGCACCAGCAAAAACAGAACATGCACCCCAGAACGAACCCATTCTGTGTTGTCTGGTAATAGTTATGTATCTATACTTGTGTTGTATATTATAGTAACAACACTGCTCCACACATACACACACATATACTCTTGTGTCTTCAGTCTTTCTATAATCCATTAGTGTCTCAGGGCATCCCCACTGCTCTCTGTTTACACACAGTACACTGCCTAAAACCTCCAGACCCACCAAAAACTCTACCGATCTCACTGAATGCCTGTTTTATATCCAGTCTGTTAGTGCTCAATGTCTGTACTGGTGCTTTCTAGATATTTATTTCCTCAGGAGTCTCAATCTTACAAGCAATCCCAGAGAAAAGATGACAAGAGGATGACAAGTGAATCGTTCAAACTATGAAGTATCATTTAAAGTTGGGCCAGTAATGTGCAGGTTTTGTTTTTGTTGAACTGTAAAGGCGAACAGGTGTCTTGGATGTCTTTACAAGTACAATGATTGTGTTTTGTGCCTGTATGTTTATTGTGTATTTACAGATTATACACAGATGTCTGTATATTGTCTCTTAGTAAATAAAAACCACTGACTAAGGTTTGAATTTGTAATTCAAGGCCTCACTTATCTAAAAACAACAGCTCCGTCTTTCTTTTGATTCCACTGTGAAATAATTTCAAAGATTGTGATTACCTTCAGTAATATATTTTTCAACCTCATAAATCAAATGCTGCAACTTTATGTGCTACAGCAATGTCATCTGTGCAGACTTAGAGCTTCACCATCTTGTTAATCGCTTAAAATCTAAAGACGGTTTAACAGTGCTGATTGTGTTTCAGGGTTCCCTAACCAGCTGCAACTTCTTGCTGTGATTCAGACCAAAACAGGCCTTCAATGTGACAGAAATATGAAGTTTTATATGTTGTAACAGTCATGTAAACTGATAAGTAATTTTTCTCCTAGCAATACATCATCGCACTACAATACACTGATCATTTTTTTGTTTCTAAATCATTTTGTGAACACATTTTGTTTAAATTGCCGTTTGCAGTCTACCTACCACCCTGAGAGCCATTTTGACTGAAATGTCTCTAAAACAAGTCTATTTTTGTGTAAAAATGTAAATGTACATATTGGTGGCGAGTGTGTGATTAAAAACAAAAAAAATAAGAATCTTAATCTCTCCTTTGTACAGCTGTTTTGAATTTTTTTTAAAGAATTTATGAAAAACACAGAATGATGAATGGAAAGTTAGGCATTTTAAGCATCAACATAAGTTTATTCTACAGAGAAACTAATCCACAGCATAAATCCATTTCACACCATTCTGTACACACTGGGGGGGGGGGGGGGCAGCAATCCCAAAACTAGCGTTGCTTCTCTGAACACACAAACAAACGTAACAACATCCATGTAAACTGAGGCCATCGTCAGAGTAGACCATGGTTGGCACCTTCCTTGTCTTTTTGCAAGAAGTAAAATGTGCAATTAGCACAAAATACAAATTGCTCTTTACAAGTTTAATTCTTGTGAAATGATATAAAACATTATCCTACTGAATGGACAGTCCATTTATGAAGCAGGTGTAAAGCAAACTCTGTGCTACATGATTTGGAATCAGTGGTGGGATTTTTCCAGACACAAAAAGCACACAAACATGTCCTTCTTATAGTTTTCCCTCATAGGAATAGTTTGACATTAAGAGTAGAAATTGGAATAGTTAAACATTTCCAACTTTCCGCCAAAATGTCAAACTTTTCGACTGTTGTCCATCTCTCACAAATCTAGCTAAGCTACATGGGTGCTACACGAAAGAAAATCACTTTCAATATGCCGACACACCCTGTGGCCTCAGATGATAATACTTAGTGACTTGGGGCAACTTGCAGAAAACTGAATAAAACACGGATGAAGCAGAAAAAGAGGGTAGTTTGTGTCACACTCTGAATGCAAAGACTGTAATCCAAGGATGGGTTTCCTTAGAGGGTCTTTAAGCTACAATGATCTCTGTTTTATCATTAGTGGAACAAAAATCAATGCTCACACCCAGAGCCACAGAAAAAGACAGAGAATAACTTGAACACAGTACAATACTTTTTTTTCTGTGGCAACCAAATTAGCTCTTGGTTGTAAATCTTTGGCTGAAGCTTTGATTAATTCTGACAGTAACTTTGCCTTTTCTTCAAGGGCAGCCTTAAGGTGTGTGTGTCTCGCCATGACCAAGTTACAGTAGGGGGGAGGGGCGTTTGCAGCCAACACGAGCAGAACCTGATCGAACTCTTTCTACAAAATGGCTCTGTGTTGCCCATGATGCCGCTGGGTTACTCCGCAACACATTGCCGCGTGTCTTCGGTGTATCCTCTGTGTCGGCATCGCAATAAGCCAAGGCATGACTTCAAGCGATGGCTTAAAACGCAGTCTCTGAGTTTAGGAATCTTTGAGAGTGGAGCACCTGTCCTCCTCGCAGAGCAAGCACCAGGTGGAGAACAGAGCCTCCCTGGATTTTATAGTCCGCTGCTGTCTTCTCATCATTCCTGGCAATAAAGACAAAGGGGATGGGAGGCAAAAAGACATAAGACAGCAGAAAAACCCACAACATATTAATCATTAATAGCAGGTCCTAAATATGTGGTTTAATTCATTATAAAGACTTGATGCTGTAGTTTGAAACAAACATTATTAAAACTAAAAGGAGCAATTAGTGCATTTGTTTTGGGCTATTTTCAGCCGCCAGTTTGGTGACAACGGAGGTTTATCTGGCTTTAGATACGCACGCAGTAACTTCAGTGTTAGTTTTTGTGGTTTAAATGGGATGCATCCACAATAACAAAAATGCAGAATATCAAAACTGTGTTATTATATATATATATTATATTAGGACACTTTATTCTTACATCTGTTTCCCACTGTAGATCAACCTCTGCTGCTGCGGAGGGATCCCTTCTTTCTCCTCCACCCTTTCTTTAATCCGCTCCACCTGGATGAAAATAGATGCAAAACATTAACACACACTGAATAAAGGGAGATGATCAGCATGCAGAACATATAATAATAATAATAATAATAATAATAATAATAATAATAATAATAATAATAATAATAATTACATACCTTGTCTGTGGGCTCTATGTCAATCTCAATCTCTTTGCCTGTGAGTGTCTGAGATGTAAAACAAAAACAATGTCAGGTTATTGTTGAGGAGATTAGGAGACTGGACACATGTGTATCTAACGTAAACCGTTATAGTTTCACTCACCTTCACTTTGATCAGCATCTTTGTCGTGGAGCTGGACCAGCAGTATGATTATACCTCACTTTATTGTCCGATAATGATATTAATATGATGTTGTTTTTTAGGAAACTTGATAGTCATTCCTTTGCAAAATATAAGGGGTGTTTCCTGTGCTCCTCAGCGGATCTCCGACGCGACCTTTAGTGCATGACAAAGGTTCCGCTCTTCACATTTTCTTCATAAACCGTCTACAAAAAGCATAATTTCCACCTTAAAATATCTGACATTAACGTGAGTCCACGACACTATCAAATATATTTCCTGAATCTCTTAAAAACAACATTTGCGACATCATTGCGACGCGGCGTAAAGCAAGCCTCGCGTTTGTAGTTTTTTCCAGCGCGCCGCCCACTAGTAAAGCCCCTTAAAGAACTACAGAATGGCGGCCAGTTGGTGTCCGCCCCCGTAAAGCTTCCCGCTTCCCAACTAGCTGGTGTTCCTCAGCGGATCTCCGACGCGACCTTTAGTGCATGTCAAAGGTTCCGCTCTTCACATTTGCTTCATAAACCGTCAAAAAAAAGCATAATTTCCACCTTAAAATATCTGACATTAGCGTGAGTCCACGACACAAGCAAACCCCAAAATATATTTTCTGAATTTTAAAAAAAACTTGCGAGATCATTGCGACGCGGCGTAAAGCAAGCCTCGCATTTGTAGTCTTTTCCAGCGCGCCGCCCACTAGTAAAGCCCCTTAAAAAACTACAAAATGGCGGCCAGCTGGTGTCCGCCCCCGTAAAGCTTCCCGCTTCCCGTCGATAAGAAAACAAGCTGCACAGAGGAAAGCAACCGCACTTTGGGTAAATACTTTTGTAAAAAAAAAAACTAATTTGCTGCTTAATAAATTAGTTGTGTTTAAGTAACGTAAAGCAAGTTGATTTACATTTGACACGTTTTGACCATTGCTCAGCGTAGCATTAGGAACTGCTAACCAGCTGATTGCATCCTAGTTATTAGATATTACATCTCCACTGAGTAGTAATTACAGTTTGGGGTCATTTTGCCATATCTTATTAAATGCAACAAGCATGTTTGCCATTCAATGGGTTAATGTCAGACTCTGTTTGATGTAGTTGATGACATTTGATTCCCATGTGGGAGTGAGGAGGGAAGAAAATGGAGTTCAAATGAGCCGTCATCCTAAAGTCTCATGCCTCCCTCTGTCACAGGACCAAAGTGCTCCATTTCACTTCTCTAGTTGCTGTACACCCTGTTTCCAAAATGCCTCGCATTGAGAATGACATCAAGCTGGACTTCAAGGATGTGCTCCTCCGCCCAAAGAGAAGCACACTCAAGTCAAGGAGCGAGGTATGTGTAAGAGCTGAGGATTTAGCCTTTGAATACAGATTGTTTCTATTGCCTGGGGAAGTCATTTGAATGAGCACACTTCCATGTGGGTGTTATTCAAGTAGAGAATTCACATTTCACCAGCTGGTGAGAGGATTCAAGCAGTGACACAAACCTGCATCTATAAAATACATATAAGCTCCTGCTGCCCTCTGACTGTAGGAACACATTGTGAGGCATCGCTCAAATAAATTGTTTCCCATTTAAGTGGACAAATCTATAAAAGTATTAAGTACGCTAATGTGACATTGTTCTTGCCTTTCCCAGGTAGACCTGATGAGGAGCTACACTTTCAGGAACTCCAAGGGCAGCTACAGAGGGATCCCCATTATCGCTGCAAACATGGACACCGTGGGGACCTTTGAGATGGCCCTGGCTTTGCACCAGGTAAAGTATGCTCTACATGGGTTGTGTATACATCACATATTATTTTACAAATAGCGTCATTAAGCACTTAAGGTTATGGTTGATTTATTTGAATATTATTTCATATTTTCTCTTGCACAAACGTTTTTGTTCAATTGCTCTGCTTTTTCTTTCTTTTTCTCTTCCACTAGTTTACTCTCTTCACCACGGTTCACAAACATTACTCCGTGGATGACTGGGTGGAGTTTGCAAAAAAGAATCCTGAATGCCTGACGGTAGTAGCGATTGTTAATTCTTATGGTACATCTATTTCTGGAACTTTAATAAAGCTGGTATTTATTGTAACACAAGTCTTTCTCTCTTCTCCGTTTATCTCCCAGAATGTAGCAGTGAGCACAGGGACCGGGGAAGGCGACTTTGACCGGATTTCAGCCATAGTGGAGGCCGTGCCACAGCTGCAGTATATCTGTGTCGACGTGGCTAACGGCTACTCTGAACACTTTGTTCACTTTGTCAAGGACGTCAGGGAGAAGTTCCCCTCTCACACTATAATGGTCAGTAGATGTCTGCCTTTAAACTGCAGTGTGAGGGGCTGAGAGGGGAGTTGATAATCACAGTTTGACATTTCTCTGCAATCAATTAAAGATATTTATTATTATTATTGTTTTTCTTCGGCTCAGGCAGGGAACGTGGTGACAGGAGAGATGGTAGAGGAGCTGATCCTGGCCGGCGCCGACATCATCAAAGTAGGCATCGGACCAGGTGAAACTACGAAACATATTTCTACGTCTATATCGTAATTTATACTATATCAAAGTTACTATGAGGAACTTTTAACTTGTTATGGAACAGTCTCAATTTATAACTGATGCCTCTGTATGACCTTCATGAGTAAACGAGATCATCAGTGAAAAGGGGACACGGGTTAACCAGAACCCAGACTGAGTGGAGCAGATTTCAGACCTCTGATAAAGTAAAATAAGAGGTTTCTGAGGGGAATCTGGTACTCGTAAACACTGCCGCTTCTGTCCACAGGGGCCGTCAAAAATCAACACAAAATGAAAGTTCCTCGTAGGAATTGAATTTGCTATGTAATAAACCATATTTCTTTTGGCACATCCAGATCAAATAGACCACAACCAATGCTTGCAAATTGTATTTCTTGGCTGCAAATCATGAGCTGCAGACCAGAAAGCTAGAAAAAGAAAGAGCTAGAAGGAGAAGGAGTCATCTCTTGACCCCGTGTGTCTTCCTCTACAGGCTCTGTGTGCACCACCCGTAAGAAGACGGGGGTGGGGTACCCCCAGCTCAGCGCTGTGATCGAGTGTGCAGATGCCGCCCATGGCTTGGGTGGCCACATCATCTCTGTGAGTGACTCTCTCCTCTGATAACCAAGCGATTTAATCATGATTTTTACACAGTTCTTGTGTAGAAATAATGTGATAGTTTTGGAAAAATAGGCTCATTTGCTTACTTGCTCTTCCTGTAGTAGAAAGTGGTATCGATAACCTCGTCTAACTCTGGGCAAGAAACGACGATTTCTTAAACTGATATATATGATAGAAACTATTGATCACTCATCTCTTCTTTTTGTTTTGCCGTCTCTCTTTCACACAGGATGGTGGATGTACTTGCCCAGGAGACGTCTCAAAGGCTTTCGGTGCCGGAGCGGACTTTGTGATGCTGGGCGGTATGCTCGCCGGCCACTCAGAAAGCGGCGGAGAGGTCATTGAGAAAAATGGCAAGAAGTACAAGCTGTTCTATGGAATGAGCTCCGACACGGCGATGCAGAAACATGCAGGAGGCGTGGCTGACTACAGGTCAGAGTCACAAGTTATTTTAGTCTATAATAAGCTATAATGTTTCTTTCTTATGTGTTTGTGTGTGTTTGGAGTGTACGTAGTAAACACCGTCTCTGAGGATAATCCCAGTGTGTGTTTTTTCGCCCTCCAGAGCGTCAGAGGGGAAGACAGTCGAAGTTCTTTACAAAGGCCCGGTGGATGTGACAATACGAGACGTCCTGGGCGGGGTCCGCTCCACCTGCACCTATGTTGGTGCAGGCAAACTGAAGGAGCTGAGCCGCAGGACCACCTTCATCCGGGTCACCCAGCAGCTCAACACGGTCTTTGGCAACGACAGCTGAATGTCCAGCTCGGCGCTTCTTCGGAGGGAACGATAAGTCTGCAACACTGCCTGTCTGACTCCTGGATGCTGTTTGTGCATCGACCATGTGCGAACACGAGTGAACAGACATGAATATTAATACTTAAAAAGTCCTTTTACTATGCTTATTAGTTAAAGCTAAGGTTTAAATGCAATTTCATTTTATTAGGTTTGACTTTCACTGACATGAACAGACATATTTGAAGTCACTTTACACTCTGATGTTACAATTTTTTATCCAATCTACAAAGAGTTTCAGGGGTCAGAGTGTTTCTAGACTGTAAGAAGTAAACTAGAGCAGTATGTCTACAGCTCTACACATGTCTGCTGCCTCATCATTCCAATGCTTAGTTGTTGTTATTATGCCCAATGCCGGGATCATACTGTAAATCATTGCCACGCACATATACAATTATAGCAAAAGTCTTAAATTGAAAATGAATGTTTTTAGAAATTCAATCATTCCACCACTTTTTAAATTTTGCACTTTTGTGTTTTGTAATTTGAGATTTGAGAGTCTAATATTTAATTTTCGTTATTGTTTCATAGATATGTTATGAGACTACAATGTATTTTAGTAAGTGAATGAGGTATAGACAGAATTCATACATGGGCCATTATATACTGAATGTACAGTCCTAGAGCACATAGCAATGAAGTGCTGAATTCCTAGCAGAAGTGTTATTCAACATAAAGATATCTGCAGCTTTCCTCTTCTCTGGTTCTAGCTGCTCCTGTTCAGTACCAAAGGTTGTGTGAGCTTAACATTAGCTAAGTGCGCTTTCAAATTCATTTCTGATTCATTGTATTCCTTTAAATTAAGTTAATTGTTCCTCAAAGGTTTTAAATTATGAGCATTGGTCTCACTTCACACAGTGTCTGCAGTTACTTCACTTCAAGCAGTGCTTTGTTTCATTTTTCGTTACAGTTTTTAAATTCACTTGTTTTAAACGGTCAATAAAAAACATTTCACATCTTACAACTCTAATGGCTTTATTATTGAATGGATGTTGCAAATTCTGAGCTTACATTGTAATATAACTGAACTAAGTGAGAGCAATGATGCATTCAGCACCAGTAGATGGAGACAAACGCACTTAACTGGCAGAGAGAACTAATGAACAGCTCTACAATCAAAAGACACCTGAAGATGATCTTTTTATTGGTTTATTTGGTAGGGACAGTGCACATTAATAAAACATTTCTGTAAATGCGCCAGAGTTAGCCAAGAGGCTATTTTACATCTGTAGTCCCTAGACAGATGTTTCAAAGTCACCCTAAAGACAGAATATAAGTTTATGCATTATTTACCCTTTACAAAGGTTACAGAAACAATAAAAGAAGAGAGAATATTAATATAAGTAGTAACATAATTCAGGACATCCTTGTACATAATCAGGTACTATTAAGACATGCCACACAGAGGCTCGTTAAACAACACATACGGAGCAAATAAATGAGGAGAAAATGAGGTTAAATAGAACATGATTACATGTGCTTTAAGTGTATGATGTGTATTTTGTACAATAAAAATCACAGCACTGGTTGATTACTGATATCTGCACTAGAAGCACTACATATTGATTTGACAGCAACTTAATAATCAACGAGATTTATACTCGACCAAAGAGACTTTATCATTGTATATATTTGTAGCCATGCACTTCTTAGATTTGTATAATGATCATCAGTGTCCCACCCATTACAGAAGTTCACAAACTTCCTCTGTGGTGCATATGTCTGTTGCTCCACAGGAACATTGAGAGTCGTGGTGAAGCCCAGCACCAAACAATGTGCCCCTGGCCCCTGGTCTGCTGCGAGGCTTCCCACAGGTGCACTTTAATGTCTGCTGGTGGGAAAATGAGACAGTTTTCGTTGCCACTTGAACAAAGGGGACCAGGTCCAAGTTGTTGAGGCTCATCTTAATTGTGAGTATTTCTTCCTTCTGGTGCTTTCCGATTCTGCTGAGGAAGGACAGCGAGGAAGACTCAAAGTTCCAAAACACCTCCACCACTTCAGGTCGTGGTACGGCCTCATCTCCATTTTTTCCCTGACGTGTGATCAACACAGTGTAACTCTGTTTCTCTGGTCCGGTCATGACATGTCTGGGCGTCGGAAAACCCAATCTACCTGGTGCAACAGGACGCTTATACTCTTTTGTGAGAGAGCGGAGCTGGTTATCTGTGCAGCACAGACCATATACATATCCATCCATCAAGTTATTTGTAGAATGTTTGTCACATAAACCGACGGTCCAGTCAAAGTCTTTGGAAAACCTGACCATCCACCTCTGAAAGTTAGGAACTTTCTGGATATTACGGATTAGAAGAACGGCAGAACATTGCTCCAGCCCACTGCTGTGGAAGACCTTCTTTCTGTCTTTGGACAGTGACATGCCAAGGCCGAAAATCTGTGGGTTAAAGACCAGGTCTGAACTAGTAGCAATGAGCTCCTGGTGGTTCTCTGGGTCAACCAGAGACAACAGCGATTCCCAGAAGTGGCCCGCTTGCTTCACCATTTTTTCACCATTCTGTCTTATCTCCTGAAGCAGTTTGTCCTGGTCACTGCCAGGCTCCAACCCTTTCCTCAGATCCACAGCCTTGGCCTTCTCCACATCCTGATGCACCTGGGAATACATCTGCAGGAATCTGAAGGTGTCCTTCTCCTGCTGCGCTGCCTGCATGCGGCTCCTGCTGGTTTTGATCGACGCCATACGGGCAGACACTGAGCTCTGGACGCTGTTCAGGGCGATGTCACGCAGGCTCGTCACAGCCTCGATGAGGAACACGCTGGAGCGACCCAGCTTCTCTCGCTCGCTCTTCTCCCACTTTTCCAGACCGACGTCCTCAGTTTTCCCCAGTAAGGCCTGCTGCTCAGCGTTGAGCTCCTCCGTCAGCTCTTTGTGGGCTGTGGAGAAGGTCTTCATATTGTGTAGGCGGTGCTGGTCTTCAATGGCGCAGGAGACGCACACACAGGTCATGTCGTCCAGGCAGTAGTACTCCAGGAGTTTGCCGTGCTGGGGGCATTTAGTGGTCCCACATAAAGCCATAGGCTCAGTCAGAGGATGAGTTTGCAGTAACACAGGAGTGGTCAGGTGGGCCTGGAGATGCTGGACGCACATGGAGATCTCACACTTCATGCAGGTCTTCCTTGCCGGTTTCCTGTCCTCCTCTGTGCACATGTCACACAGGATAAATTGTAGATCCTTTTGTAGATTCTCAGACATCTTTTCAAAAGCAGGAAGTCCTGTTTTGATATTTCTTGAATATTATTCAGATTTGTCCTTTGGATCCTCCTTGTGGCTCTTTGGTTTACTCTGTTTTGGTTGAAAACTGCGATGAAATAGGATTTTGCTGAATTTAGCAGTTCACCCGTCTCTGATCTCTCAGTGTCTGGTCTGAATGCTCTGCCACAACAACACTGCACTTCAGTTTCGTTTCTGCTAAACAGAAACTCCAGGGGGTGGAGCCATGCTGTTTGGCCTGGTTAGGCTGTATTTCACATTAGAAATGAGCAACACCGATGGGAGTGGGAATTTATTATATAACTTGCCAATAAATGTTGGTGTAACTCTTTGTGTGCAGGAAAGACATTAGGATTCATAAACTCATTATAATCCAGTACAAAATCTTACAATTATTTCACCATATTCCCATGATATTCATTTATATGTTCTTGGTTTATATTTAATAACATTTGCATCTTTAGAATTGCTACATTTTTACTGAAAAATAAAATGACTGAGATGTTTGTACTGACAGGCAGTACCCTGACCTGAAGTGGTGAAGGTCATGGTAAGGCCTCATCTCCATGTGTGATTGACACAGAAGTAAAACCCTGTGTTGTTTCTCCGTTGTGGCCATGACATTGTCTGCTGCCCACTTGAAATGACTGCACAGATCTAACATTTAATGCAGATCTTATGTGCCTGTTTCCTGCACTCATATGTGAACATGTCACACAGGATAACTTGTGGGTCCTTTGGTAAATTGCCAGACATGGTTTCAGAAGCAGAGAGATCTTGGGGTTTATTGTTCTTTTGTTTCTGTTGAATAATCTGCTCAGGTATCCTTGTAAACCAAAAAGAAATGTCTCTGTATTAAATAACATGAAACTGCCTTGAATTAGCTGTTTGCCTGTTGCTGGTGCCTCAGAGTCTGGTCCCAAAGCCCGAGCTGCTCTCCAGCAGTATCATTTCAAATTATATCTGTACACATAAAATAAGGTATAATAACAGTTTTTGTTAAATTAGTTAATTTATTTTTTTATTGTGGTACGGAGGTGTCACTGGTCCGCCCTAGGGATTACTGCTCAAAAAAGCCCTAGTTTATCATTCTTAAAGATTAATAATCTACTGCATGTAGTTGAAAAGGTACATCAAGGTAAATAGTTTATGAAAGTTATATTTCTTTTGTGGAAAAAAGTTATGGAGGTGAAAACTGTATTGGTACTTTTTGGAGACTCAGTTTGAGGAGAGGTGTTTCTAATTCCATTAATCAGGGTAGAACAAGAACTAACTACCATTTGATAAACATCCCACTATTAAACTTTTTCAACAAATATTTAACAAAACCTTAATGAAGGTGGTATTTACACTTGACAGCACACGTTACAGCTAGGTGTACCTCATAAACTGGCAACTGAGGATGTGTTTTATTGAAAAATATATATATTTTAATCATGCATTATTTAACTCCCACCATATATACATATAATCAAATTGGGAGAATGTGGAGAAACTGTAGTTTAAGGGGATGTGGATGTGGAACACCTGGAGCCTCCACCTTTTATAGACTAACCATCAGCAGAAACACACACCTGTCAAACTGACACTTTGTGTGCTTAAAGGTACGTCAACTACTAATGATGACATCAATGTCTTCTTGATAAACATTAACATTAAAAGGTGAAGAATGGGAAGCTAAGTTAACTGTATCATAACAGTTAGCATGACGCTAATAGCAAGCTAACATGTGCTTTGTACTGTGCAGCTGTTTGTTAGCATGCTAATGCTAACAAACAGATAAACAGTCATATATAAAGTTACTGTAAGCTTGTTTTTATTTATTTATAGTTTTCCATGTTAGACGAATATTAATTACACAAACAGTGTTATTGTTATTCATTTAGTGTTGTATTGTTAGTGATTTATTAATTAAAGTAACATAGGTTAACTTAGTCTTATAAATAAGGTGCTTAGCCTCCATTGTGCAGCATTGCAGTGGAAAGTATTAAACAGGAGAAAAGTTCAATAACATGTATTATTTTGGGTCCATGGATGATTTTTATTAACGTTATATGTCACCTTTTTATTCTACTGCATTTAATACAAAAATATGATGCATTAAAGATGAAACCAAAAAGCAGTGAAGTTATAAAACGTTTAAATTAAATATTAAATATTCAACACTTAATTCATTTACCTAATGACTATTTTCATTTTTGATAATTTAATTATATTTTGCTCATAATATGTATCTTTAAAAGCATAAAGCAGGCAGCTTTTACTGACAGTAAATGCAGGATCTGAGTACTGCTGCATGGACTGTTGGTTACAATAATTAACACCTCTATTAAAAAAGGTTTTATCACGGTATATGTCATTTTCAATCAGATGTATCGCACATTTTTCTGAAAGTTTGGTTGTTGTGGTTTAGTAACAAAATAACTCATAGATGTGTCTACTTTAGGCTTAAATCAACACCTGACAAATGAAGTACATCATCAGATTGTAACTCATAATCCATCCTCACAGTCATACAACTTAAAATGTTAACGGACTAGCTATTATTATAGAAAAATCTGTGACTGGTGGCACATACATCTTCTCACAATATATATTTTCACTACGAAAAAAAGATGAAAGTGCGTTCAGATGTTTACCTTTCCGTTTTTTTGTATTATATTCTTTTTTATTCATAAATACAAATTTTCTTTGTGTATCAACCCTCGATGTTTGACTGCTTTTTCCAGGAGTCATTCCAACAAATGATGAGGCAAAAAGCTGATGAAGGACTCCCCCATCTGGAAGAAAAGACACCCAACACTCCTGGAGAGACTTTATCAGACATGAACATTGCCCCAACGGCTTTCATTCTGAACCCTAGCTGTGTGGTGTGTCTCCCCGT
Organism: Anoplopoma fimbria; assembly: GCF_027596085.1. Taxonomy (NCBI): domain Eukaryota; kingdom Metazoa; phylum Chordata; class Actinopteri; order Perciformes; family Anoplopomatidae; genus Anoplopoma; species Anoplopoma fimbria. Next base: position 21,565,273 of record NC_072455.1, on the reverse strand, counting down.
GGTCTCTGACAGTCAGACGCTTATATGGGTGTCCTCAAGCGAGATCAACCTACAGCTGGACGGTGCAGCCAAGCTGGACGAGGCCTTCAACCGGTTTCCATACCTGACAAAGAAACAGACAGTTGCTCTGGCGCAGCGCTGCTCTCTGCACCCGGACCAGGTGAAGGTGTGGTTCATGGCACAGAGGCTCCGCTATGGCATCAGCTGGGACTATAAAGACATCCCCAATGTTCGGAAGAAGTTAATGTCAGGTCAGGGAAAGGAAGATCTGCAAAACAGGAACGGGGAAGAGGTAAAAGAGGATGGAGGAGAGAATAAGAAATGCAATAGAGAGGTAAAAGAGCCTGTTGGGAAGAAGGCAGGAGAGGTTCGGGAGGAGCAGACTGCAAGTGAGGGAAGGATGATGGGAGAAAACGTGAGGGCTAATGAGCGTTTAGAGAAAAAAATGAAGAAAGATAAGGACAGAAAAGAAGAAGACAAAAGGAATACGCAGAAAAAGCGCAAAAGGACGACAGTGACGGACAAGATGGGAAAGAAGAGAGTGAAGCAAGGGGGAGAAGGTGTTGTGGAGAGAGCAGAGGAAGTAGAAATAAGAAGCGAAGGAGCTGAGAAGGAGTGTCAAACATCCACTCAGGAGGAGACGACACATTTCACCAGAAAGAAGAAGAAGGCAAAAGCGAACAAAAGTTTACTGTCCATCCAAGAGAGGAGCTTTGTGGTGCCTGATGAACTGCTGGATGCAAGGCCTCAGCTCATCCCCCCGTCTCAGACTCAGGCCTTTGATGTGCCTCCTCTGACTGACAGCCACACAGAGCTGCTGAAAAGAGTCGACGCTTCCACCTCAAGTATTCCTATGACCCCTGAGAAAAGAGGCTTTGAGGAGAAAACAGAAACGCAGACGCACGCAGAGTCAACCAACCACAATTATTGCGTCACTGATGTTGGAAAACTTAAGGAGCTCATTGAGGTGAACAATAATCTTGTTGCAGACGGTTCACCCACAGCGACCCAACGGAAGGATTCTCATGTGGCCGACTCATGCATGCTTCCCATCCGTCGGGCCCGCTTCAAGGCAAAGACGCGGACCCAGCTGGCGACGATGAAGTTGGCTTTCTCGCAGTGCCAGTACCCAGACACGGAGCACTACAACCGACTGGCGATAGTGATCGACATCCCCCGCTACCTGTTGGTTCAGTGGTTCGGTGACATGCGCTATTACGTCAAGAAGTGCAGACCACGCTGGCTGACTCAGGAGCAGTACAGCAGGGTGCTGGCCAACATCCGGTACAGGCAGTATTTGAACGCGCGGGTTAAGATGCAGCCACAAATGGCCGACGATAAAGTCGACGGAGAACCAACCTGGAAGATAAAGCTCGACGGGATTGAAAGCTGTGACGAGGAGGAAAGTGTGCCGGGGGCCTCCAGGGGAGAAATGATGCCGCAGTCTGTGAACTTAATGTCCCTCTGAAGGGAATGAAGATCAAGTCTTCACATTTGGAAAGATGCATCAGAAGAAGTGGAGCGACTTGTCATTTTTGTGTTGATGTTTTGAGCTTTAAGACAGATGTTTGCTAAAACTTTGCTGAATTAAGACACATTCTTGAGAAGTAGCCTTTTCTTTTATGCTGTTGTTATACTGTTATTGTGTTTACTTAACATGTATGTACTGTGTTTACAAAAAATACAAAAAATAATACAATTTCACATCGATTAGTCCCTCGTTTTTGTTGTCGTTCAAGTTAAACACTTTTATTGTTTATTGCTTCTTTTCAAAAAGACAGTGGTGTTTCAGATCAAAATGACAAACAGCTGTAATGTCAGAGGAGATAGTTCACATAATCTACACCAAATTAACAAAAATAAAGTACTATTCTTGAATATTATTTATATATTGCACAAAAATAGAAAAATAACTACATTAATACCTATGACACTCATTCTCATGTTATCCAGCTACATCACTAAGCCTCCTCTGTTCTCACTGATATTTCTTTTTCTCTGTTACATCCTGTTTATAACCGGAAATACACAGGCCTCTTAAAGCTTTATCTGGCAGAACATCCAAACAAAATATAATTTACCCAATGAGGTGCTCAATAATGGGAATATTATTCAAAATATCTCAGACCTTCCTACACATCCTGTTTATACAGAGATACCAGATGTTTCTGCTGAATAGGTCTGTCTTGGCTGCATCACTTCCAGATGGCTGAGTACTCGGTCCTCTGAGGCTGCCAGAGCTCAGCGCCTTCGATAATGCGGCGGATCATGGAGGCGGAAGTGATGAGCAGGTGTCCAGCGGTGTGCAGGAGGGCGGAGGCCAAACGCAGGGCTTCTCTGAAAAACAGAACAGAGAATAGAGAAGTGTCTATTTGTTGCATTACATCCTGCTCAAGTCACGTTTAATATCAAATGACTACACTGGCTTTGTGCACTAAAATTGAACTTTGAAAAGTATTATTTCTTCCTTGTTCTAAATCATCTGCTGAGTATTAAAATTAAGATAAAACTGACAGATAGAGGACACAGAGAGGAAAGTATATTATGTCAAGAAGGCCTTCAATTTTTAGGTAATTGTATTTTTATTGAGTTATTGATTATTTTAATGCTACTTTTGAATTCAACTCCACTACATTTCAAAGGTGAATACTCAACTACATTTATTTGACTGCTATAGTTTTGAGATACTTTTCAGATTATGATTTTACATAAAAAACCTTTTGATAAACTTCTAAAATACAATGCAATGTTAGATTAAACCGGTGGTTTCCAAACTTTTGAGCTTGAACCCTTTAAAAAAAAAAAAGCAGTGTGGGCCCCTTCGTCACAGTTCATGTCTATGGGATGTTAGCAACTCCACAATAAAGACATTTCCCCTCTTAACTAAATTAGATAACTTGTTTAAGTCCGCAAGAGGTTATATAATTAAGATATTTTAAAAAAAAAGATTGGAGAAGAAGAAAAATTAATGAATACAAGTTTGTGAAGTAGAGTTTTTTCTTTTTCATCTTTCCTTTCCCGTTAATCATCTCAAAAACCCCAAGATTAACTTGTTGCCCTTTGGAAAGTAGTTTAAACTTGCATCAGCATTAAGAATCTAATCATGTAATTATATATCCGCATTTCTTCTGCAGAACTTATATATATATATATTTTTGGTAAGGATCATCTCCCTCTTCCCTTTGACTTACCTGAGGACTTTCTTGGGCCCCAGACATTCAAAGCTAGCGCTCACAGAGTACAGGCCTTGAAACGTTGCCTTCACATTCAGGGAGCCGAAGACGTCCTTCGGGCTCATCCTGTAAAGGTCAAAGGTGACACGAGCTATGTCTCTCCCAGTCCGAGGCTTGTTGTGCTCCTGAGACTTGGACACAACTGCACCCTGGTGGATCGGAGGCAACAGACACTTAATAATAGTGCGTAATGCAAAGAGAGAGAAAATACTTTTAAGGTATAACATAAAGTACATGTGGGGCAGTATAATAAATTACATTTGGGCAGACTTACTGGCTGTGGTCTCCATGTCTGTCCAGGCTCCAGGGCCATGAGCATGGTGTTGTCAGGCAGAGTCATGAGGAACTCGTCGGAGTCGACCTCTGTACCGTCCTCCTCACAGGCCAGAGACAGAGACACTGCAGACAGGGACAGCAGCAAAGCCTGGCATACCTACAGGGAAGACTCAAGTTAGTGCACCAGAGAACAAAAAAGCTTTAACGTCCTAAATAGTTCACTTCCTGTTGTATATGACAACAATTTTGGGGGGAATCCAGGTTCAAAGAAAATGAGAGATAAGCATTTGATCAGCCAGAAAACTAGAACAGTATTCATACTTATAGAAATATGAATCTGTTTGGGTCAAACTTGTTTAAACGCCTTTATATTAACCGTTAATTCCAATTTTATTGCTCTTTAAATTGGCCAGTGGGTTACACATATAACTAATATTTAGTCTTGCCCTAAGCTTCATCTTATCTTTTGGCATTGACTCATGATGTTATCACATATTTGACAAACCCTGACAACGACTTTTAGACAAGATAACCATTATGTTGTTGAATTTTGCTGATCATTTTTAAGAAACATTTCCCTTTTCAAATGAGTTTTATATATTTGTTATACTAGTATTTGCTTATTTTCACCTATTCTTTTATAAAAATATTTTTGTTTTATAAAATATGTATTACTTCCTTTTACCATGAATTTCTCTTTTGCATTTCCCCCCCCCCCCACAAATTCTTTAAATATGATATTACTGATACGGCGAGCAGCTTTACCCTGATCAGAACCCTTTCTAATGTTATAACTCTCACCCTCTCTTTCAGCTCCTCCAGGGTCCCGGCTGTGATGCCCTTCCTGGTCTCCCTGTTGTGACAACAGACCCTGAAGGGACGCTGTGGTGGAGACCACACTCGCTTGGTCACAGATCTGAGAAAAGACCAGACAGAAATGTATTTAAATTGTTTAATGTGTGAGTGCTTTTCCTGTTGTGACATGTCAGAAATATTCTGTATAAACGGCCAACAATTAAATATGTTATAGGATAAGATTTGAGTGAAATACTCACTTTCTAAAGTCCTACATTCATTTCGGGGCTCCAACAGCCACACAAAGCTGAGTGGATTGTTGATCAAGCAGAGGGATCACGAAGCAAACCACTACAATACAAACAGGCCACAACTAATTATTCACTTACTTGATAAATGAAGATGTTGTTTCCATGTTCGTCAGTCTCTTGGTGTCTCTTCTCACACCTCGTTTGTTGGTAAGGTGTTTTGTTGTGACAAATAGGGATAATGTCAGTTCTACCTGTGTTTGACCCAGTAGCTGTACTTCGACCCAAACCTGGTGATAACACAGATACAGAAAAGAACAGGGCAAAGTTCATCTAGCCTGTGTGTGTATGTGAGAGACATCCTTTCGTCATTAGTTAATATCTTTATTACCTCTACAGCCCGACTGATACTTGGTATTTGAGGTTTATACAAATATTGATATTTCAGTTAAAAAAATCTGATATATTAATAAGATAAAAAAAGATAAGATAATCCTTTATTAGTCCCGCAGCGGGGAAATGTCCAGGATTACAGCAGCATAGATATAGTGCAAACAAGGTACATAGTAGAAAAAACAAACAAGTATTTTAAATAAGTAAGTAAGAAAAAGAAAAATCCACAATAACTAAAAAAATAAAAATCTTATAAATACAGACAGAATAATTATAGTTATAGTTATAGTTATAGTATTGCACAATAATGGGAATAGGAACACATAAAAGTCTTGATAAGGATTCCTTATATTGTTTTTTATTTCTTTACTGCAATTGCTTATCACTTTGACAGTTAAAATATTGTCCCAGGGAATTTATCTGACTCACTTCTTAGGGAAATATATTACAAAAAGTATTAAAATGATATATATAAAATATATATAAAATGATATATATAATTTTTATATATAATTCTTTTTTTAAAATAAATAGTAATGTTATCCTCATTGTAGGGATATACACTCAAATTGATATCTGTCATTGTTTGTTTAACAATTTGTTTCTTAAATGTTCTTGTTTATTTGGCCTTTTCTCTGGGACATTATCTTAGTTTTAATTTTAATTCGTGCCCAATGCTCCTTAAAATGCTATGATATTGTTCACATTTTTATATATGTTTCTTATACTATTTTGACTATTATAACACATTTATAATAAAAGTTGTTTATAGTAAAACGCTGTCGGATCTGCTGCTACGTCATATCCTGTTCACATCAACGGGTGCGCTTGTTTTTGACTACCACAGCGCTCGCGTGGGCGGAGTTCCCCGTTCGAGCCGATGTCTTTCATTCCAAATGCGCGAAGCACCGCCCACTCGGCGCGGGCGGGTGGATATAAGAGGTGACTGATGTCTTCCAGTGAAGGCGGGAGGATGAGAAGCAGAACTTTTGACGGAGTGTTTGTTTTCGGACGGCTGAACAACAACAACAACAACAACAACAGCAACAACAACAGAAACAGAGACAGAGACAGAGTGCGGAGACACACTCAGCACAGCACAAAGTACAGATAATACCAGCAGCGCCTACTGGACAACTTGTCCCGGGTAAAGTGTTACTTCCGCATTAGATGTGGTGCTGACCTCCATTGATCAGCTGGTATGGCTGCAAGAAGACACAGAGACACTAAAGACACTGGTGAGTGTTGACAGAGAGATGCTTCATGGATGCAGGTTTTGTGAACCTGGTTTTGCATTGAATAACATGCAAACAGACTAGTGCATGTGTCCTCTCTGGCAGTCACTGATTATTTACATTTTTTTTTGTAAGTTATTAAGATTAATGTTTAATTAATTAATGCAAGAAACAGGAATTTCCCTTTTCAAATGAGTTTTTTTTTAATAATAATAATAATAATAACTTTATTTATATAGCACCTTTTAAAATAAACAATGAAATAACAAGTGACAATCAAATAAACCAACAAAATAAATAAAATCAAGTGAAATAGGTCAAATATAGTAAACGAATATAAGATAAAATACTAAGACAAAATGAAACAATAAAACGACGACATCACATAAAAGCCATTCTGTAAAAATGTGTTTTAAGAAGTGATTTAAAAGAGATTACTGAGGGGGAAATTATCTATTATATTAGATATACTAGGATTTGCTTATTTTCACCTATAATCTTTTGTACTTCATTATATTTTATAAAATATGTATTACTTCCTTTTACCATGAATTTCTCTTTTACATTTTCCCCCCCCCCACAAATTCTTTAAATATTATATTACATATACGGCGAGCAGCTTTACCCCGATCAGAACCCTTTCTAATGTTATAACTCTCACCCTCTCTTTCAGCTCCTCCAGGGTCCTCCAGGTAAATTTGACAGCTGATGGGAGATTCCTGCATCACTGATTGAGTTGCATGCTTTTTGTCCCCCCCTCCTGCACAGATGTCAGCCTTCCCTTTGCAGCACTTCAGCTCCTGGCCCCTCCTGTGCGCCTGGTGTCTGCAGCCCTCTGGAAAGTGATGAAGCAGAGGGATGTGCTGCAGTATGGGGTCCTGGAGGAATTTGTGACATCCGCCTGTGAGACTGTCCCGGGGCTGCTCACCGTAAGACACCAGGGCAAGCTGGCACTGGGGCTGAGAGGACGGGTGAGATTATGATGTGACTCCCGTGGTACCAGTCTCTTATATGTAGTATATAATTAGATATCAAAGGATGAAGGAAGATGTCCAGGTCCGTTGATGCAGTTTCAACAATTTCTTTATTGAATCAATGCATCTGAAGTCATTCTGCGCAGAATGGAGCCCATACAGAGATTCAGCATGGACCGAGGCTCTCAGCCTTCAGTCTGAACTTTATATCTGTGTTGTGCATCCCCTCAATGTGCACAAAGGCATAAAACATGTTGAGCAGTACATGCATCATTCAGACATCGTAAAACATACACTTTTTGAAATACGTTCCTGAGACCCTAGAATCTTCCATCTGTGTAAACATCACTAACGTATGTTGGTCATGAGGTCATTGTTAGGGCAGCTCCTAAGAACCCAGACTCTCAACATCACACAGCATGCAACAACTTCATGGCCTCAGTACAGCAAGGTGTAGCAGAATATGATAAAATACACTACATATACTCCTGTCCTTTTCTCTGTATTATTGTCCCTTTTGTGAGACACATCATTAACATTTGTACACTATGACAGTGTTGTATTCCTAGTGTGACTGTGTGGTTCATCAACCGTACCCTTCTTTTCAGTTAATCTTGGAGCTGTGCCGTACACAGCCAGATAAAAAGGACATTATGCCACACCTGCAAAGGATGCGTGCTCCTGCTGCTATGTCCACCTCCTCGGCTCCTACTGTGGTAAATTGAATTTGATTAACAGAATCTCACAACAAATTGCATTGCCATTTTTGTGTCTGTAAACACTTTGTCGTTTTTCTTAATGCTCTGTGGCATATTGCTACAATACAACCACCGCCAGTGAAACTTGGAGCTGATTACAGAATAACCATATTTTGACCCCATATTTATCTTAAAACAGTTAGTTTCAGCAATTAATACATTAACTTTAATGCAAAAGATTTGATGAGAACATGATGAAATTACAATGAAAATAATATTGACACAAGGTGGATGTTGTTTGTGTCGATATTATTTGATGCATTTAATGCTATCACTCATGTATGGAATAGGTGTCATTTTTGCTTTTTTTCTCCTAGAAGAGGGATGTAAAAATCATGAAAACAGTGGACTGTTTCCATTCATTGGTTCACACTCTGCTAAAAGACCCATCAGATAGAGAACACTTCTTCAAGGTGAGTCCCTCTTCTAATGTTTATTTGCAATTGTACAGCAGCGGTAACTGATATCCGTCTCTTTTGTGATCATTTCTAAATTGAGGTAGGGTTAGGGTTATGTGAATGTAAAGGCCAACACGTCTTATTCTCTCTTCTGACAGGAGGAGTTTTCTGTGGATTATGGTCCAAAGTTTGACCAGGAACTGGAGAAGCTGCTTTGGGAGTTTTTGATTCGACTGGACCAGTTGCTTCCGGTTCCCAACCTAGCTCAGGTAGTTGATGCCTTTCAGAACAGCTTCCCTTGATTTGTCACACACTACAACTCTACCAAACGTGATCCAAAATGAAAGAAACTGTTTATATATTAATCGTTTGTCTCCAGACCGTGTCGTGGCTCAGTGACGCCCCCCCTGTCCTGGAGGAGTGTGCGCGAGCAGCCACCCAACCGCAGCTCCTGAAGATCTTGCTTCAACATCAAACCTGTCTGGGTCATCTGGAGGCTGCAGGTAGAACTAAATGACTTCTGAGTTTATCCAAGCTTCAAAGCTAGAATGAGATTATTCATTTTTCTCATTATCCACATTTTGTTTGTTTTTTTACAGCATCCCTCCCTCCAAACATGGGAGACTCCATCCTAGCTTCACTTTCTCTGCCACCCTCTGGAAGAGTTCCTTCAAATCAACCAACGGCAGCCAAAAAGTCTGGAGCGGAGCAGTCCGATGGCACGCAGACAAGAGACAAAACGGCATTTATTACACCTGTTATCGGACTAATATCTAATGAAGATGTACCAGTTATGATCAGGACAAAAGATGCAACAAATGAGCACTTGCACCGCAAAGAGAAGTTGATGTTCACTGCGGTTAAAGAGAGACCCAAAGATGGTGGAGAACAAGTGGAGGGGGAGAGGTACGCCCCAAAACGAATCAGCGGAATGAAACGCAAGCAACCTGACGAAGGAGAAGGTGAAACCGATGAGGAGGAGGAGGAGGAGGAAGTGTTTGGCACGATCAGATCTGGGAAAGAGACGATAAGCAGAAGTTTGAGAAATGGAGCGAGCATGTTAATGAAGGATAGAGGCGACCAGAGGACAAATGAGAGCGAAGGAGAAGGAGGAGTGAGAAAGGAGGAGTGTAACAGAGCAGCCCTGGAAACCTGTATGACCCAGCTGGGTGTCAAAACGCTGCACCTGCCTGAAGATCCATCCCTCTGCTCCATTTTTGTCTCTTGCCTGAGTAGCCAACCCAGAGTTATTATTGAAAAAATGAGCGTTAACAGGACTGATGGAGGAGCTAAATCCTTACATGTGAAACAGCAGACTAAAAGGAGAAAGGCAGTAGTCAAAGCTGCAACACAGATTTGCAGTCAACCTCAAAAGCCTGACTCAGATGTCCCTGGCCTGGACGATAAAGAGTAAGAGATATGGGAATACAGTTCCCATGGTGCAAAATACTCCCTAACATTATGTCAAGGTGGTAGTGGAAGAATTCAGCATCTAGCTTTAAATTACATTATGTGTTTCTGACTTTTTTAACTAGCTTTTTCTCTGCCTTGGTTTCTTGTGTTGTACATTTTGATTAAATTATGAACAAAGCAATGATCACTGCACTCGCATCACAAGACCCGACATTTTAAGTTGACCTTGCAGAAGCACACTGAGACAAAAGTTTACTGATGTATAACATAGTTTAAACTAGCATTGGAGTTGTCTAAACCCTACAAATACAATAAAACCAACTGATTTAGTTCATTGTTTCTGGTTTCATTTGATTTTTCTGTCTCTGTCAGATATTATAAGTGATTTAAAAATGAATATTGTTCCGTAAGAATTTCAGGTCTTTTAAAGGGAAAGTTATTTATGATTCAATTGCATTTCTATGTTCTGTAGTAGTCTTAAGAATTAAATAATAACCCTAGAGAAGCCGCTGAGTAAAAGATTTCCCTGTCATTCTCTATTCACCAGCTATTGAAACTTATTTTTTTTTAAGAAATGAATTGACTTAGTGGTTTAATTCTGTTGTTTCTACTTGACAGAAATCACCCCGTATTACCGAGTATAAGCAGCTCTCCATCTCTGCAACGGCGTAACACAGGTGATTTAACAAAACCCGTCTCTTTAACGCAGAGAATTGAAAACGAACAAGATCAACAATGAAAAATCACCAGCAGAGATTTAAGTTTAACTGTGTTTACTTTTGTGTTTAGTGACGTCAACTCATCCAGGAGACGCTGACGACTACGTAGCTGACTCTGAGGATGAGGCGACGAAGAACTTCAAAAGCAGGGTATGTTTTCTCCAAACATAAGAAGAGAGGGTTTACTGGGGTGGTGGCGATCCTAAATAATATTAAAGGGGCATGTTTTGGTTTTTTTCTAAAATAGATTGATCATTTTTTAAGTATCTGATTTATTTTAAGAAAATTAAATCTGGCAAAATTCATCTTGAGGAATATTCTGTTGCGGAGATGATTTCATCATGTGAGGTTAATAAATAAAGATTATTAACTCTGTAATGTGTAATTTTAAACGGATGTCACATTTAAACCTAAAACATAGTGACTTTAAGCATTTGAAGTTTACAAGACACAGACAGTCAATGAAAAAAGTTTTCACTGCTCCCATCATATTTGTGCTGACATGTCAATAAAGTTTGATCAGTCATCAGTGTCTTTCTAACTGACTTTGTCTCCCTCAGCTGTTCATGAAGCGCTACTGCAAGACCAAACACGGCACCTACGTTCCCACTCTGAGGGAGTTCTGGAAGCCCGGGATGACGCGGACGTCTGCCGGAAGCAAACGCAGATGATGAAATACTTTCACTGGCAAGATGGGTGTTTTCAAACTAAAGCTAGAAAGATGCCAGACGACTTAAACTAAATCCAAAAATGCTTTGAATTTGACCAGCTACTGTGGCTGAAGGACATTTATTATCGTTTTCTTTCTCTTGATTTATGATGTCACTCGAGCCTAACCAGATATTAACTTCAGTCTGTGGTTTGTCATCATGGAAAAAGGAGCCCTGAAACAAATGTCAGAACTCTTTTAAATTGTAACTGTGCAGTTTACTTGTAAATAAAGACCATAATATTTTAAACCTGTTATTTGCTCAGTTAACAAAGTGTGGTTGGATCCCATTGGTGGACTGACATTCGATACACAGTTAATGGCAAAAAGACGTAGCATGCTCCTCTTGAACTGCTCCTGCATCCGATTAATCTAATATGTGATGTTGAAGGAATAAGTGAATAGTTTTAAAAACCTTCCACAACTGGGTTTGTCAAGCATATGTATATTTAGATACTCATTCATCACATAGGGGCATCTTTCATTGACTGGAAACCTACTCATTTATTTAGAAATTTACTTTCATCTTATAACAAAGACTGTTGAAATTAAATTAAATTATCGCCGATATCAGAGAGAAGAAATTGAATTTGACAAAATATCATCCAAGAAACTTAGAAGAGCCCCAAATCTTCAGAAATTAGTCGTTGATTTTTAATTGCATCACCATCTGGCTCATATTAGCTCTCGTACTAAGGCTTTTAAACGTATTCTGGCTCTGCTGTGTCCACACACTTCAGAAGAGTAGTCAAAATATAATCACAACTTATATATATACATCTACACGGGAACACACAAGTTTGCTGCCACTGGAGAATCAGAGTCGGCAGCCAATCCCTCCGGTCACTGTGATGGTCTCTCCTGTGATGTAAGACGCCTCCTCAGAGCACAAGAAGGCAATCACTCCACCGACTTCCTCTGGCTCTCCGACTCTGAAGGGCAAAATGTGCGAAATGGTATTCGTGTGTGCATTGTGCAGCATATTGGTGAGATACCTGTGACGATGAGTTGTACCTTTTAATGCTGAGCTGCTTTTTAAACTCGTCCAGGATGTCTTCATTTCCCCACAACTGGAACAACACGGTTAATTATAGAAACTTTAACATTTATAAAGATTAAAAATGAACAAAGTAAACACACAGGATGTAAATGCAGGATTTGAGTGTGTTTTTGCTCCTCACCGCAGAGCTGAAGCGGGTCTTGATGACTCCAGGGGCCACGCAGTTGACTCTTATGTTACTGTGGGCCAGCTCAGGGGCCAACGCCCGGGTCAGACCCAGCAGAGCTGTCTTACTCACACTGTAAGGACCCAGAGCCTGCAGAGACGGAGACACAATGTCCTTAACATGAATACATTCACATGCACATTGGTTTACAGAATGACAACTAAACAAAAAAGCTGCATTTGGAGACTTTACTTCCTGTTTATCTTAATATAAACATTCTGCTTTTTATCTCACTGACCTGCATCGGTTGGTATCCTGCCACAGATGACACAAATACCACATTCCCCCCTCTAAAAAGGAAAATACAGAGCATTTGTGATTAAATATACAGCGTTGAGTTGTCTCGTCTTTATTGTTGTTTGGATCGTCTTTAAGTTGGTCACTCACCCCCTCTTCACCATATGAGGCACCACCAACTTAGTCATGAGGAAGGCTGATTTCACATTTACAGACAGGATCTAGAGAGAAATTATCCCATATTAAAATAAAAAAATGGAGGAAGAATAATTATTTTTCAGTGTGTTTTCTGCGACGTGTACTTTGTCCCAGACGTCCTCCGTGGAGTCCATGATGTTTCCAAAGAAAGGGTTGACTGCTGCGTTGGAAACGAGAATATCAATGCCTCCGCACTGATCCAGAGTCTAGTCCAAACACAGAAGGAGACTATTAATGACGTTATAAGTCATATGTATGACTGACAACCTCATAATTATTAGTATGCAGCCATGTGGACCAAACTTGTAGATGCAGTATCCTGAGAACCGTATAATTGTGGTTGATAGAACTAAAGAAGTATTCACCGTTTGGACCAGTTTTTCCCTGTCTTCTCCCTTGCCAACATTACAGGTGGTGCCGGTCACTTGGATGCTCTGGCTCTGCAGCAGCGCCACCGCCTTGTCCACGTTGGCCTGCCGGCGGCTGCTCACCACCACATGGGCTCCTCTCTTTCCCAGAGCCTGAGCTGCAGCCAGACCAATTCTAAGGAGGAGGAGGAGGAGGAGGAGAAGAGCATCTCAGTAAGGGATCAAGTCTGTAACAATTGTAGCTGTTTTACATGATGTTAATGAGATAAATTCATCACTCCAGGCGCCATCCTTTGACAATTCAAAGTTTCAAGATTCGATGCTTCATGGTCAGTTCAATGTAATTAAATGAAATTTGCTTTTGGAGCTTACAGAGCTCAGAACATGACTGTGCTGAAGACATAAAACAAATGGCAAATACACAAATGATCACAGTCAAATAATAACTGTATGCATAAAAAGGGGTAGAATGAATAAATGGATAAAGCCAATTTCTCCACAGTGATGCTATTGTGTACCATTTAGTGTCCTAAGGACCATTTAGTGTCCTAAGCAGAGGAATAACAACACCACTGGTATTCAAATGGTAAACAGTCTGAATGATTTATAAAAGTTTAGTCACGTCTTTCCATAGTCTAGGTGTAAATTTTAACAAGGGATTGTAGCTCATGAGTCATGACCAATTATGTTTTGATGCAGTTATTTTGATGCGTCACTTTGCCAAGCTTTTTCCTGTCTGGACCTGGGCTGTTGCAGAAACAGATCAGTTATTTTGAAGCCGATGAGGATGATCTCAATAACAGCGTGAAAAAAATTGCATCATTCATTCCTGTAATTTAGGACCTTTTTCTGCTGTTTTAAAAAGAAAAGTCTTTGCTGAGCTTTCTTCATAAGATCGCAGGTTAGTTTAGATTATACATCATCAATGGGGAAGTTGAACTTTGCATTCTGTATCGCTGCTTCAACAGGACAGCAGTGAAGTATTCCCAAAGCCATTTACTTAGTAAGTGTTTTTGGAGAGTTTAGACAAAAGAGGAATTCATAATGTTTTTCATACCCATCTGTGGAAGCAGTGACTATGGCTACCTTTCCAGCAAGGCTACTTTGAGACATACTCCTCTGTCCGGAAACAGGATTGGTCCTAAGGCACCTGAACACACTCCTCAGCATCACCTGTGAACAGAATAGTCACAGATATATATATATGTTCCTTATAATGAAAACACTGGGTATCTAGGGTAGAGGTCACCTGACAGCAGTGCTGCATGAGCTCTAAGTGCTTAGATATAGAAGTAAACAATAAGTTAACGAAGTTGGAAACATTTTTTTCATATGTCACTTAAACCATTAATGCACCTATTGATACATTGTGACCCTACAGCAACAATACAAATACTTATTGGTCTTAAAAGCAAACTAAGACACAGTTTAGTTAAAGTTTACGTGTGCTACATTGCACAAGCAACTAATGCAATCACGCAAACGTGATAAAGAGCAGCATCTCACCCTGCAGCTCATGCAATATTGAGTTTGAGGTTAAATAGTGGAAGTATTTCTCAGAAGACAAAGTCTACTCCTGGACCTTGGACTGCGGTCGATTCATGTGTCGTCGTATTTTCCGGGTAAAAGTCGAGGTGTCAAAATAAAAGCCGAAAATCGAAACCGACTGCTCTTTAATTCAATTGTACAACCAAGTCTGTTAAAACGACGATGCCATTTGTTCAAAGAATAATTAATTTGCGTTGATATACGTAGCGTTGACGACATATTTCGCTTTTTACATACATAATTCTCACGCGTTCCGCAAAATCCGGACGGCCCGTAAACGCATCCCTCAACAAGCAGCCAATCAGGGACGAGCTGTGGTGATTGAACGCTGATGGCCTCCGACGCCTGAGAAGAAGTGCTTCTTTACGTCTCACAGACTGCATCTTTCATGGGTGAAGGGATACAGAAAGAAGCCAGGTAATGTGTATTATTATATACTGGCTGCTATGGGAGCTTTACTGGGAACACACTGTGCTTTGGTGGTTTCCCCGGCGGTGCCATTGTTTTGACTGAAGCGTCCTGAGCTAGGCCGCGGCCACACAGCTCCGTCCAGCTGACTGCACCTCCTGTTCACATGCATGGTCACTTATACATGCATGGTCACTTATACATGCATGGTCACTTATACATGCATGAGTGTTTTATATGTGTGAAAATATATCAGCTTGCATGTGCACTGTGCTTATTTAACCACGGTGCAAAGCTCTGGTTGTGGGTTGCGTTCAATGTACCCCTCCTGGGCGTGGAGAAAAGGGAGACAGGTATTTCTGCAGCCTGCCTACCTTTTCATTCACATGGCAGAGCTTCACTAACACTAAAGTCTACCTGTGTGTTTCATCAGGAGGCCTTCCAGCCTGAGATGAGTCCTCCTCCCCTGAGTCTCTCCGGCCACCGGCTCATCCACAGCTGATCTAGATGGACGACCCCGACTGACCAGCACCAGTTATCTATCTGAAGCCACCATGTCTGTCTCTGTGAGTACAGTATCTGTGTCTTTTTGTCTGTTTTTGAATGCATGATTTAACTCTTAAAACTTTTTTTTTCTCCAAAGCTAAACTATGTATTAATTTGCAGGACATGGTGTTATTATGTGTGTTGTCTCATATGTATAGTATTTAATAAGGGTCTTCATTGCCTCCATTACTGTTCTAAAGGGGGTCCCACATGGCTCGATGGAGCCCAGTTGTCCCCAGGGGGTTGGGTTTAGAAAATGAAAGGGGGGGCCTGACTCTCTGGCTTTAGGTTGGCAATTAAATCCTAAACAGGAGGGACAGATGTGCCTCTTCTCCCCTCCCCCTCCCTCTCATCCTGCTCATTACCATTAGGCCCTTGTGTCCATTTGAACATTGATCCTCCCCTGGCTGTCCCCCTCTTTTCTCTCTGCCTCATAAATATTGACACAGCTGTGGATTTTTGAGCTTGTGATGATGCTAGCTTTTACATATTATTATTTTGTTGTTGTGTTCACTCATCCTCACCCAGGGATATTTTACGAGATCGTCCCTATTCACTCCTATTCACTCTCCATTCAATAGCCCCGAACAATCAGTCTTTTGATACTCCTGACTTGGCATTGCCATGTCAATGTACTTGCTTGTTTGTGTTGTGCAGATGTGAGACACTAGCTTGTGTGAATTTACGCTGTTGATTAAACCCTACTTTAATGACCATTTGGTGTGTTTGTTGTTTGAATTATTGAATGGAATGGTCCGTGTTTATGATTTTTTAATTTTTTTCTTGTCCTCTTTTTCAGACGGTTTTGGCAAAGGCACTGTTCGACAACGCAGCAGAGAGCCCGGAGGAGCTGGCTTTCCGGAAGGGTGACATACTGATGGTTCTTGAGCAGGAGCAGGGTGGTGGGCCGGGCTGGTGGCTCTGCTCCCTGCATGGCAGACAGGGCATCGCCCCCGCAAACCGTCTTCGGCTCCTCCAGACCGCCTCAGATCCCCGTCGCGGCCCCGGTGAGGACTCTGTCTACCTGTCTCCCGCCTCCCCACTGACCCGGACCTCCGTCAGCGGCAGTGCAGAGGACATAGATGGAGTGTATCGCTCCCCGCCGGCTGTGGGTGAGGCACGAGGAGCTGACTTAAGGCCTGGGGAGCTCCGCCGAGTGGAGAGCGGGCGCCCGCGCTCGCACTCCAGCTCTGGCACCCGGCCCAGACCTGATTGGGACTTAGGGGTGGCGGGGCGTCCGCGCTCGCCCTCTCTGAGAGGACGAGGCACAGAAGTGTCAGGAACACTTTATCAGACTCCAGTAAGTCCCATGTCGTCAGCAGCTCAGCATGCCAGACAACCAGGAACTCCCACGGCTGCAGAGTCGGTGTACCTCGCCCCCACTGGAGTTCCAAGGGCAGCGGATGAACCAGAGGACACTACATATCTAGTTCCTAGAGAAACACTAACGGGACACTCGGATGACTGTTATTTGGTGCCCAAAGGTACGCCACTTGCAGGTGACGATGTTTACCAATCCCCGACAGGAGGGGTTGTGGGCTCTGCTCTGTGCTCTAATGGACCCAGTGGAACACCTGGTACCCCCCAGCTGAAAGTGAGCCAGGACACACCTACCATGTACCAAACACCCACCCCTGTAGGAGCAAGCCTCCAAAGGACTCAAGCCACAGTTTTAGCCCACCAGCACCCATCTCAATTATCCCCGGTCCAAGCATCTCCCAGACCTCTGCTCAAGGGAGTTTCGCCCAACCCCGCTGTTGCCAGGGGCAAACCCAGTCTGGCCTGTCACCGGGGGTCTCCTTTGCTGGTCCGAGCAGGGCAGGTCAGGGTTCCTGGATCACCAAATTTTGCCCGCAAACCTCCTCCGCCAGCACCTCCGGTGAGGGGAGTCACCAGGAAAGATGCAGCAACATCATTGGCTGATTCTAACTCTGTCCCCAAACCCGCTGCTCAGGTCACTTCTGCAAACCTGCAGCAAGAAGAGGACAAACAGAGGGGGGGTCCTCAGAGTAAGGAGGACAGGACGAATGATATCCTGGAGAAGAGAAACAACGTGCTGAACAAAAAAGGAGATAAACAGGATTACTCGCAAGATGTGGATGACCAGGTTTGTGATGGCTTCTTCACCTTACACACTGTTTAAAGCTGTTGTTCTGCCTAGAAAAGTGATATTTTGTTGTAGGATCATTCATTTTTTTTTATTGCTCCAAAAATGTATTTTATCTTGGGGAGTTTGTTAGTGGAGTGGGTTTGCATGTCGTCCAAGTTTCATCAGCATGTTTGAAAAATATACAACTTTGGATCGACCAAAACCTGCAATGATAATTTGCGTTGTCTTGGTAGGTGTACGATACTCCTCCGAGTGGCAGGTGGCAGCGCCCCGTCCCATCCTCCATCGGTGATGATGATGATGATGGCATCTATGACACCCCTCGCAGTCTCCCACCACAAGCTGATTCAGAGTCGGAGGTAAAGACAACCCTTCACAGTCCTTACTGAGAAACATATCGACCCGTTTTATTTGTACCTGTTTACTAAATGATACATTTTTTTAACTTCCTCCTACAGTTATGACTTGTATCATATTTTGACATACAATTTGGAGTGTGCAGACGTTAAACTAATCAATTTGGGTTTTTTTCTGTTTTGCCTGTAATTAGGCTTTTTCTTTAGTTTTCTGCCAGTCAAATGGTAATCATTATGAAAGTTTGATTGACTCAGAAATAGCTGGGAACCATAGTTAACTGGTGTGTTGAATTCATGCCCGTACAAGTGAAGCGATTCCACAACAGATGACTATCACATACCCTGTTACCATTTCTTCCCACATTCCGCCATCAGTCTGTCTCCCTGCCCCCCTTCAAGGCGAGGCCACACCTGTCTCTCTCTGCTGGGGGAGCCTGTCTAACCAGTCCAAGTGCTGCTGCTATTTTCTCCCCGTCACACCCATCTGTCAGGGCCATGCCAAGGCCAATCCACCAGCACCCTGCCCCCAGTGGTCTCTCCTTTAATGTGACTTAAATATGTCTGCCAGCTGTTGGAATTTTTTTTCCCCCTCTTTGCCTGCATGTGCTGGATGTGGACTCACTGCTTTTAGACATAGCTCTCTAAGGGGACTAATGTGTGTCTGACCATATGTTTTAACGTTTACCAGATCATCCATGCACAAGCCAGCTTTAAAGGAAGTTTAAAGCCTTCTATACTCTCATATCGAAACATGTTATTCTTTCAAACTCTGTGAACTTACAGTACAGCGGATGCATCATTGTTCCCTCATTGACACAGAATTGTGTCCCTGTCTCATGGGAAATGATCCTCTGTCCACACAATCATAAACAACACGCATCATTTCAAAAACATTCCCTCTTTCTTTCCCCCCTCTTGTAGGTCTATGATGTCCCCACCATCATTCTCAATATGTCCACGTCAGACATCCAGCCTGAAGAAGTCGATGAAGACGTATACAGTGTTCCTACACTTCCAGGGGTGCCTCTGGGCCCGGGGGAGTCCACCATCAGCCTCTCTGGCGAGGATTCTGGTCAGGTCTATCGTGTCCCTGGATCTGAGAAACGAGTTAGCGGCGGAGGTCATAACCGAGACTCCTCCGAACCCGACTGTGGCATCTACGACATGCCTGCGTTGAACGCCGAAGTCCTCCCTCACTCTCTGTCATCCTCCTCCACCTCCACTCGCCGCCTCTCCATTTCCAGTAACGGTTCGGGCGACGTGCAGTGGAGGGCCAACCTTTCCAGCCTCGTCCACTCAGTGCTGAGCGCGGCCTCCTGCTCGCCCTCCGCTCTGTCGTCACGGGACCTGGCCACCTCGCTGGCTGAAATCCTGTCGACCTGGAAGGCGTGTCATTCGGACGATCCTCCGCCACCTCTTCAGCAGGCATGGGCTCGTCTGTCGGACCTCCTGCCGGCGTTGTCCGCCATCGGCAACGCTCCCCCCTCCGAAGGGCTGCTGACGCTGGTCCAGCGCTCCCTAGAGGAGAGCGCCCTCCTCTTGCAGGCTCAGGGTCGACCACGTTTGCCTTCCCAAGACTCCCTGTCCCGCAGGCCTTTGCCAGCGCTCCCAGTGCCTGATGGGAAGTCCTCCGGCGGTGGGATGGGCTCCCGTAAAGGTAGCTGGATCCAGGAGCGACCCCTGCCGCCAACCCCTCAGCCGGCCTTCCCCTTGCCTCCCACTCTGTCGACGGTGACACTGACGATAGGTCCTGATGACGATGAAGATGACCCCAGCAATGAGTATGCAGGGATCGGCCTGACTCCCATCCCTGCCCCGGTGCCTACTGGAGACAGCGTTGGATACGTCAAGCTGCAGGTCAGTTTTCATGATGAGATTAATTTAATGTTATACAACATTTGCAAGAACATTTTTTTAATTATTCTGGCAATAAATGAGTGTTTTTAATATCAGCTTTCAATCATTTATTTTCACATGTTTTGTATTTCCTCCCATTCGTTTCTATTTCTGATGGGTTTTTTTGTGTTTAAACATAATGCTTCTGCTTGCTGCTAACTGTTCATACATGTCTTTAGTGCACAAGAGGATTTAAGGTTACAATACGATCAAACATGGAGTCTAAATGTGTCTGTATACATGACTGACTGTTCTGTCTTCCCCACACTAGGGAAAACCTGAGCCGCTTCCTGATGTTCTGGGTGAGAACGGACACATGCAAACCATCAATGGAGATCCAACGGTGAGTCTTTTTTTTTGTTTCTTTTACTGCCATTAAACCCAATCCTTCCCTCCTGCAGTCCAAAAGTTTTTGTTGGAACAGAAACACAAACAACCAGTCTACACAGATAAGTCATTGATTCACTCTGTGTTGTTCACTGCGTGCTCTGTTTACTAATGAACGCTGTGACTCAGTAATCCAGCTTGCTGCAGCTCTTTGGCTCCTGATGCGGTTCAAACACGTCTTCAGTCTTCATTGAAGATGTTTACCAAACACCACACGACTTAATCTCACATTAACCCCTGTTGATTTATGTCTCATGAATCTGCACAGCCATCCATCATCTTCAGAGAGTCTGTCAATAATGCCAAAGCTTTTTATTTGTTCTTCTGAGAAATCCGACATCAAGGCTTTCTGTCTTAGACTTTTAACAGCATACATACGCAGAATAACAATCATGCATTGTCCTATGTTATCTCTGTTTCTTGAGACTGAGGTCATGTTTTCTTATCACTCCTTACAAGATTTCTCGGTTACACTACAGACGACCAACAAGAGATCACTTGTAAATCTTAACAATCTTGCCTCACATAGAATGGAGGCTGCAGGACAATAAGTGACAGAGAAGCACAGGCATTCTTTCAACAGTAACGTCTTTGCTGACGTAGTATATGTATGACTTTCTCTGGCTTTTCATTTCAGTGTAAGACTCCGTCAACCGTACTTAAATGAGAGTTGAGTGCTCACTTCCTGTATTACATTAACACAGTTATACTAAATCGATCATATCTGCATGTGTTTGTTCACATGAGGAAGCCATGATAAATGGTTTCTTAAGATCAGGGCTGTAACTTATTTCATTTTTTTTCTGTTTCATATGTAGATTATTTTCCAGATGAATCATTTGGTCGATAAAATGTCAGATAGTTGGAAAAAAACGTAATAATTAGTAAAATATGTTAGTAAATGTAGCTTTGGAATGTTGTTTGTACAACGTAAGATATTTAATGTCATGTGTGACAAAGAAAGCATCAAATCCTTTCATTTCTGAGGCTTGAAGCAGAAAATGTTTTGCATTTTTTCTTAGAAAATTACTTATGCGATTTTTCACTTATCAAAACAGTTGAACCCGCTATCATTTCATCGACTAATCGTTGCAGCTCTAAGAGTCATTTCAATGTAATGTAATTAATTGGAAGTACAGCAAAATGGCTTTAAACGTGTATTACATCCACATTGTGTATTTATCAGACAGTGTTTCTCATTTATTCTCCATGTTTGGATTATCCCCGCTCTAACATGGATTCAAAGTGGAAAATCCAGTTTGCTATCCAGTTTCTCAGATGTCATCTCTCTTTATGCATGACTTTCCCTTACAAACACTAACTTCTTCTCTCCTCGCACAGTTGACCCCGTCCCCTCCACTTCCTGCGTCCCTCTCCCTGGAGGACTCGGAGCTGCTGTCCTTCTACTCGTCTCAGAGCCTCGCTCACCTCTCCTGCCTGGCAGACGCCATCGACGTGCTCTTCAGCAGCGTGCAGGGGAACCAGCCGCCGCGCATCTTCGTCGCCAGGGGAAAGAGTCTCATCGTGACGGCACACAAGCTGGTGTTTATCGGGGACACGCTCTCCCGGCTTCTCACCTCCGCCGACCTCCGGGCCAAGGTGTGTGTAGAAAACCCTACGCACATTTCATTTTGATGATAATATTTGTGTGAAAGCATGAAATATATAAATTTGGTATGTTGTTGGAATAGATTCACAAATTATACATGCTCTTGTCTTAATGGACAATAACAGGCAGTTTAAAAGAAGAGAAATTGATCAATAATTATGTTAATATTTATTTTTTCTTCTGTAGATCACAACCTCAGGGGGACGACTCTGTCAGGCCTTGAAGACAGTTGTCGTGGCAACAAAGGGCGCCGCACAAAACTACCCGTCAGTATCGGCCACCCAGGAGATGGTGGACCGCGTCGCTGAGCTCTCCCAGCAAGCCGCTGGCTTCTCCACTCTGCTGCAGCGCCTGGCAGAAATATCGTCATGATATTTCCTATCACTCGCTTAAAAACTCTGATTACACTACACATATATTTTCTCCTTTTGAAATGCCTTATTTGTTGTTAGACTCTTGCGTTTGAATGGGATTGGAGCAAGCGAGGTTGAAACCTGGAATAAGTGTTTGGCCTCGCTGCAGCTGTTACTAAAATGGGTTGTGAGTGTTGGTTCTGTCCTCCAAGTGTGTGTTGGCTTGCCTTTGTTTATGTACTGACCTCCGTGCTTTGATGCCAGGCACACTTGTCTTTTTGAGTGTTAACTTATTGAATATTTGAGGCCCTTCCTTGGCTTTGAGCGTCCTTGCGGACTGTTTATCTTAGGAGCTTTTGCTTTGTTATGTTTGCCATATTTTTCTTTCCCTCACATGATAGCCATTTTCCTTCCTCCCTCTATTTATTCAGCCACCCCCCTGTTCCAAAAATAGCACAGAAGGAGGCCTGACATCCTGGTTCTGGCCTACTTTCTACTGTTAACCTGAAAGGCCTTTTGTCATTATCATGCTGAAGCAGCATATCAAGTGTTTTGGGCTTAATATGGAACGAATGGGGGAGATTGTGGAGTATAAAGTTCGCCTGACTTCCTTTCTTGAATCTGTGCAAGTATGTGTCGTGTTTGTGTATTACCCATTTCCACTAGAAAGCAAACTGCAGTACAGCTTGTAATCCACTCAATAGGATAACAAACCTCCCTCAATACATGTTCAGCGTACTTCCATGCAGGCGTACACGCCTCATAAAGAAATAATTAAATCCTGTCTGACAGAGAGATAATATCCGAGCGTCAGTTGTGATAGGTGGATGAGAAATGACCTAATCTTGTTCTTTCCCACAGTCACATGGTAAATCTGGCAGTGGATAGGAAACCTGTTCCAAGCTCACCTGTCTGCACTTGTCTTGTTATTGTCTGCATGCTTAAATTCCTTTTGAATTATTTTGCTTTCCATGTTCATTTCCCACAAAATGCTCAACCCGTCAGCAGTGCTTACTCACTTCTGTTTGATTGTTTCATGTCAGGTAGAAACAAAGGCTGGGTGTGATAAATATATAATTCACCAATAATGTAAAACACAGCAGTGGAACACAGAGTATACACTTGCATATATATATATATATATATATATATATATATATATATATATATATATATATATATATATATATATATATATATATATATATATATATATATATATATATATATATATATATATATATTTATATTGCCCAGCCCTAGTAGAAACTGATATGCGGCATATTCTTTGATAGAAAAGGGGGAATTTTGCATCTTAAATCCAGCAACATCCATTTCTTTCCTCAGACAATAGTATTACAGTCTGTCCTCTACCATTTACATTTATACCAGTTATCAGATTTAATATGTTGGTCTGTGTACAAACTCATAAAACATGTCATCTCAACACTACAAAGGTGCTCTACAAAGTTGGGTTATGCTACTTAAAAAAAAATCACTCTATTGTTGGTCATATTGTTTCACCTTACATTCTTGTTTGTTTTTTTAGGTAAAAGTCAGTATCATCAGAGCATTGCATAATCATTTCCTCTCTTGTGTGGCTCAGTTTAAATCATTTGAGGAATACTTCATTTTCCTGCTTTTACGCCTCTGCTGCAGTGCCACCGTGTGGAGGTTTGAAGTATTACTTGGGGAGTAAGTGTATGTATGATGAGAGCATGATTGGCAAGTAACCTTTAGCAGTATATTTATTACTGTCAATTTTTATGTTCTTTGCTTTTCAGTTTGCATGGCTTTAATTTGCTTTCATTTTATATATGCACATATTTTGCCATGGGGTGACTTTACTGGGTAATTTACAATGAAAACATTTTTTTCAAAAAAAAAAAAAAAAAAATGCTAAGATACAGTTTAAAGATGAAGCTGTTTTTTTTCTTTTGTACAAGGAAGTTTTCTACACTATGTGAACTCGTATGAGTCCGTTATCTGTATTTGCTGAGGTATAGAAGTAATTTGACTTTTCTCCAACAGTAATATACGCCTCTTCCATTTAACACTACATTTGATGTCTGTCTTGTATTCCTGTTCAGAATGCACAAATACATCCTTTGTAATAAAACAAATGTGTTTGGTACATTTCTTTTTTTTTAATATATATATACAGTACCAGTCAAAAGTTTGGACACACCTTCTCATTCAACTACTTTGAAGAATCTAAAATATAAAACATATTCTGGTTTGTTGAGCATTTGTTTGTTTACCACATAATTCCATATGTGTTCCTTCGTAGTTTAGATGTTTTCAATATTAATCTACAATGTAGAAAAAAAGAAAAACCATTGAATGAGAAGGTCTGTCCAAACTTTTGACTGGTACTGTATATTCCACTACTTTTAGTCCATACAAATACATAATTAAATAATTAAACGAGTAGTTATTTTCTCAACAAAACTATATTCCTTTAACACCATTTATGCCTTAATTTTAGTGAATAAAAATTCCAAATATTATTAGAGAACAGTTAATTAAGAAAAAAAAAGTTTAGCCTTCATTTTAGATGTCTATTGGTGCCAACATGTTTTTGGGGGGGAGGGGGGACTTTTGACACTCATGTGCTAGTTAAGTGCTTCTAAAGTCCCATCTATGGCCCTTTAATGGACTGGATGTCTTGGGCAAAACCACAAATCATTAAACGAGTAAAAACTGTACATTACATTACAGTCATTTAGCAGACGCTTTTCTCCAAAGCGACTTACAGTCAGTAGTATGTTACATATCATTCACCCATTCACACACTGATGACAGGCTACCATCAAGGTGCCACCATCAGACTCTAACTAACATTCATCATCAGTCCACACCGATGGCCTTCAGGAGCAACTTGGGGTTAAGTGTCTTGCCCAAGGACACATCGACTGCCGAAGCCGGGTATCGAACCACCGACCCTCTGATTGGAGAACGACCTTGCTCTCCACTACGCCACAGCCGCCCTGTATTCCTTAAACACCATTTATGCCTTAGTTTTAGGAAATAAAAATCCCAAATATTATTAGAGAACAGTTAATTAAGTCAATATATTTATTTAGTTATATTTTAGATTCTTCAAAGTAGTTGAATGAGAAGGAGTGTCCAAACTTTTGACTGGTACTGTATATAAATTATATTTGACTACTTTTAGTGCATTAAAATACATAATTAAAAGAGTAAAAACTATATTCCCTAAACACCATTTATGCCTTAGTTTTAGGAAATAAAAATTCCAAATATTATTAGAGAACAGTTAATCAAGTAAATAAAATGTTTTTTTTAAAAAAAGACTGGATGTCTTGGGCAAAACAACAATGGTATTGGTTTAAAAATAACTTAAAAACTGAATGAATTATAAATAAATAAAAACCATTGAATGTGAAGGTGTGTCCAAACTTTTGACTGGTACTGTAAATTAATTGTCTTAGTCAGTCATTTTTGTTTGCAGGAAATCTGTAGACCTTTTTGCATTCCCCCCAAAAAATAATTGGTGCATTTCTTTCTCCATATACCGTACTTTTCCGCAGACTAGTCAAAATCCAAATAAAAATACATTAAATGAGATAAAAAGTTTGGCTAGGGGGCAAACTTTTTATCTCATTGCTAAGTGGAAGTGCTGAGCCTTCCACTTTAGCACTTACTGTATTCGTATTAGTTTGTTGCACTTATTGCATTCATATTAGTTTGTTGCACTTACTGTATTCGTATTAGTTTGTTGCACTTATTGCATTCATATTAGTTTGTTTCTGTACTTTTGCTCTGGTTTCTGCTCTTAGATGCTTGTTTAAGAAAGGAGATGCACTTATGACTTCTGGTGACTAGTAGTTCTCTTGAATACCTATGTTGAATACACTTATTGTAAGTCGCTTTGGATAAAAGCGTCTGCTAAATGACTGTAATGTAATGTAATGAATTGTATTAGTCAGTCATTTTTGTTTGCAGGAAATCTGTATCTGTAGTAAAAAAAAGTATGCATTTCTTACTCCATATACTGTATTTTCCCACAGACTAGTCAAAATCTACATACAAATACATTAAATGAGATAAAAAGTTTGTCTAGGGGGCAAACCTTTTATCTCTTACTGCATTCGTATTAGTTTGTTGCACTTATTGTATTCGTATTATTCGTATTAGTTTGTTGCACGTATTAGTTTGTTGTATTTATTGTTTGTTCTTATTGTGTTAGTTTGTTGCACTGACTGTATTCGTATTAGTTTGTTGTATTCATATTAGTTTGTTTCTGCACTGTACTTTTGCTCTGGTTTATGCTCAGGAAATCTGTATCTGTAGTAAAAAAAAATGATGATTAAAAATGATGCATTTCTTACTCCATATACCGTATTTTCCACATAAAGCTCCCCTAAAGAGAGAATAAGCCTGTCTGGGCCTAACCCGCCCACAGCGCTTCTTGTGACGGTCCCTGTGCTGCGCTGTGACTCGGGCGTTTCCGGGCTGTTTCCGAGCGTCTCCGGAAACAGCCGAGCGGTGACGCGCAGAGCTTTAGACGGAGCGGAGGGAGGAAAATGGCGGACGAAGATATTACGCTTGATGGGAAACCTCTACAATCGCTCCGAGTGGCCGATTTAAAAGCCGCTCTGGAGCAACGAAACCTCCCGAAGAGCGGCCAGAAGAACACCCTCCTCAAGCGGCTGAAAGGGGTGAGTCTCCCCGCTGCCCCGACGGACGCCTGTCGAGTCTGGCTAAGTTCAGCCCGAGACGGGAGGCGGGTTAACGTCCGAGGCCGTGACGGTTACATGTGTGTGTGCGGAGCGGGAACGCGTCATTTCCACGTTCAACAGCTTCTTTGTTGTTGTTTGTTTTCGGTGACGTGTTGCCCGGCGGGGCGGCTCCACTGCCCCCCCCGCCGGCCCGGGTGCAGAGCGGGTTAAACTCCCGGTGCTCTGCACACCGTGCTGCACACACGCTGAACTGTGCACCTGTCAAGTCCGAGGCCTTCAGCCGAGCGTACACAGCGTACAGTACGGGCCCGTGCCCGCGCCCTCACGGGGCCGCGCCTCCTCATGTAAACAGCATTCTAACCAGAGTCACAGACTGGTTCATTCAGTGCTTCAGGTGTTTTTAAAGCAGTGGTGATGTTGTTGTTGTGGTGGTTTTGTCCAACACATCCAGTCCATAACAGGGCCATAGATGGGACTTTAGAAGCACTTAACTAGGACATGAGTGTCAAAAGTACCAAAAACATGTTGGCACCAATAGACATCTAAAATGAAGGCTAAACTTTTGTTTTTAAAACTGTTTTTATTTTATTTCCTAAAACTAAGGCATAAATGGTGTTTAAGGAATGTAGTTTTTACTCTTAAATATGTATTTGTATGGACTAAAAGTAGTCGAATATAATTTATATACAGTACCAGTCAAAAGTTTGGACACACCTTCTCATTCTTTGAAGAATCTAAAATATAAAACACATTAACATTTTATTGACTTAATTAACTGTTCTCTAATAATATTTGGAATTTTTTCCCCCACTAAAACTAAGGCATAAATGGTGTTTAAGGAATATAGTTTTTACTCTTTTAATTATGTATTTGTATGGACTAAAAGTAGTGGAATATACATTATATATTTATATACAGTACCAGTCAAAAGTTTGGACAGACCTTCTCATTCAACTACTTTGAAGAATCTAAAATATAAAACACATTAACATTTTATTGACTTAATTAACTGTTCTCTAATAATATTTGGGATTTTTATTTCCTAAAACTAAGGCATAAATGGTGTTTAAGGAATATAGTTTTTACTCTTTTAATTATGTATTTTAATGCACTAAAAGTAGTCAAATATAATTTATATACATTATATATTTATATACAGTACCAGTCAACTACTTTGAAGAATCTAAAATATAAAACACATTAACATTTTATTGACTTAATTAACTGTTCTCTAATAATATTTGGGATTTTATTTCCACTAAAACTAAGGCATAAATGGTGTTTAAGGAATATAGTTTTTACTCTTAAATATGTATTTGTATGGACTAAAGTAGTCAAATATAAAACACATTAAATTTTATTATATTACAGTAAAACTAAGGCATAAATGGTGTTTAAGGAATGTAGTCTTAAAAAATGGAATTTATATACAGTACCAGTCAAAAGTTTGGACACACCTTCTCATTCAACTACTTTGAAGAATCTAAAATATAAAACACATTAACATTTTATTGACTTAATTAACTGTTCTCTAATAATATTTGGGATTTTTATTTCCTAAAACTAAGGCATAAATGGTGTTAAAGGAATATAGTTTTTACTCTTTTAATTATGTATTTGTATGGACTAAAAGTAGTGGAATATGCATTATATATTTATATACATTATATATTTATATACAGTACCAGTCAAAAGTTTGGACACTCCTTCTCATTCAACTACTTTGAAGAATCTAAAATATAAAACACATTAACATTTTATTGACTTAATTAACTGTTCTCTAATAATATTTGGGATTTTTATTTCCACTAAAACTAAGGCATAAATGGTTTAAGGAATATAGTTTTTTAGGATTTTAGAAGCACTTAACTAGGACGAGTGTTTTTTGTTTTTTTTTTTTAAACATTTTATTTACTTAATTAATTGTTCTCTAATAATATTTGGAATTTTTATTTCCTAATAAGGGATTATAATTATATACATTATAATTAAAACATTGATCTACAATGTTTTTCAAACAACCAATGCCGTTGCAAAACCCGTTAATCTTTTCAAAGTTTTGTATCTCCAAAGGTTCATCTTTTTGCTATTGTGGGCATGTTTAGGTATTTATATAATAAATTAAACAGTTTAATTGTTATTAAATTTCATGCAATATCAATGTTTATTGTTTGAATGTGAAATATTTAAACGATTTTTAACTAATCAAGTGCCCAGACATATTAAAAGGGTATTTTTGCAGTGGTGGGATGAAATGACCAAAGCAGCCAACTCACAATTCATTTATCACAACATTCTTTACGATCCATAATTAGTTTTACAAAAGAATCAGAAACTGAAATGGCCAGTAAAATATCATTTAAAAAGCAGATTCATGGTCGGAGCAGCTGGCCTGCATCCATTTTTATATGTATTATTACGTATGATACAGTATTTAACATTTGTATAATACTCGCTCATTCCTTGCAGGCTCTGATGCTGGAAAATCTTCAGAAGTCGTCCTCCTCTCACAGTGGGTTGCAGCCCAACTCACAGGTAAGAACATATTTTCATATTTCATTATAATATGTGAGGGCATTTAAACTCTGTAAAAAACGCTATTGTATTATAATGATAATTTGTGTACTTTATTGTGTTGCAGATAGGTGAGGAGATGAGCCAGAATAGCTTCATAAAACAGTACCTGGCCAAGCAGCAGGAGCTCCTTCGCCAGAGGCTGGAGAGAGAGGCCCAACAAGAAGACGAGGCAGAAGGTAAAATATAAACACAAACAAACACTCATGTGATTGTGCACAACCCAGTCTTTCTCTTTCAGTATCTGTACTAACCCAGTTTCATGTATGTGTCTATGAACATTCAAAACACATGACACAAAGTTCCTGTAATGGATTATCAACCTGATTCATTCAGAGGTTGTCCTTGGTTGTGAACCAGTGAATATGTGCCATTAGTCCTCACATTGGTACTGACCTCCAACTCCTGTTTTGTGTCTCTCCCTGACAGAAAGCCCAGCAGTGGTGGAGGAGGATGAAGACCACTCGGAGGACAATGATTGCTCTTCCTATGTCTCTGACAAGGTCAGTAACCTCCACACACCGAATAGTCGAATAATAAAAACTAAGGATGTATCCCTTAGAGAAGGACAAACTAAGATGCTTCACATCGATTAGATGATGTTGTGAAAATGTTATTTTTTGTTCCCTACAATATTCTACTTCCAAGGTGGTGCTTTTACTTGAAAAAATATTTTTTCCAACACGTGTGTGTGTTTGAATTGTGTTCCTATGTTTATCCTTCACCTGGAAATGAATTTTACTTTCTTGTAAATGTCTAAAAACATGTAAATGAATGTTTAGAACAGATGTAGGCATCTAGTCTTCTCTCAGACTGACTCCTTTATTTTCACCCAGAAGCAACACTCCATACCCCCCAAGCCCTCAATGACCAGGGCTGAGGAGAAAGGAGGAGGAGATTCAGTGATGGGTCATGTGATGATGGCATGTGGCCCCGACGTTGGCCCCGGCCCTATCCTCCACCCACAAGAGTCCCTTGAGGCTCCAGGAGCAAGGATGCAGCGAGCCACCTTTCATCAAGGACATAAGGAGCCACCAGCCCCATCTCCTCCCCGCGCCGTAGCCTCGCTGTCAGTGCGGGTCCTAGGCCAGCCTGACCGCCAGGGGCTGCCCCCGCCGTACCCAGAGCCCAGGAGAAGGAGGGCACCGCTCCGAGTGAACCCGGATCAGCTCATCCCGTGCTCCACCTTAGCCGGTCTGCCGGGGTCTCAGCAGGAGCTCAGGTCCATGAGGACAGTGATGACGATGATGACGGTGATGATGAAAGTGAGGATGACGAGGATTGGGGGCCTGGTCCTGGCGGGGCACGAAGGGGAAATCGAGTACCTCCTCAGGCGCAGCAGTTACCTCCAAGTGTCCCATCAACAGCTGCGAGGTCCAAACGCAAGCTTCAGCCTCCGCAGCACATCCCGCCTCCACAGGTACACCACACACCAATGCAACTGCGCCACCCAACTCCTCCTCCCTCTCCACCTCCTGACTTGTTTCCCCTACCTGACACTCCCAAACAGAGCCCACCAGACACAGCAGACCAGGAGGGAGAAGGCCCCGGGGCTTCATGTGGTCCAAGGGTGCCGTCCTTCCCACCTTCCACCATGCAGAGGCAAGACTCTGACTCAAGCTCTCGTTCCAGCAGTCCTGAGCCGCCTGTAAAGCGCGGGCCAGGGCCCCTTTCTCTGCTGGTTCACAAGATGGAGTCAGAGGCCGCCACTGCTGTGGATATGTCTGCAGGGGCCGCACACTCCACAGCTGGGTCCGCCGGCTCCAGTGACTCTCCACTGCAAAGATTGGAGAGAAGGAGGCTACAAGATAACAGAGTGGAGGAAGAAAGGCAACTGAAGGAGGAGAAGGAGAGAGAACAACACCAGAAGCAAGAGAGAGAAAGAAAGAAGATCCAAGAACAGGAGAGAGAGAAGAGACGCTTGGAAGAAGAGAAGGAAAAGGAGAGGAAACACCAGGAAGAGGAAAAAGAGAGAAAACACCAGCTAGAGGAAAAAGAGAGAAAACACCAGCTAGAGGAAAAAGAGAGAAAACACCAGGAAGAGGAAAAAGAGAGAAAACACCAGGAAGAGGAAAAAGAGAGAAAACACCAGGAAGAGGAAAAAGAGAGAAAACACCAGGAAGAGGAAAAAGAGAGAAAACACCAGCTAGAGCAAAAAGAGAGAAAACACCAGGAAGAGGAAAAAGAGAGAAAACACCAGGAAGAGGAAAAAGAGAGAAAACACCAGGAAGAGGAAAAAGAGAGAAAACACCAGGAGGAGAAGAGAAGAGAGGAGAAACTGCTAAAGGAGAAGAGACAGGAGACAGCCAACAAAGGAAGGGTGGCTGTGACTGAGGCCCAAGACTCAGGTTCCTCATCAGATTCTGACTCCAAATCAGACTCCTCTTCACGCTCATCACAATCCTCCTCTTCCTCCTCCGGTGATAAAATCATCCCTGTCAGAAAGCTGAAGGTCAGTGATCAAACAGTCCGTCATTAACTACAGCATTAATAGAGATATTCGACCCGTTGTGTGTGTGCTGCTGTTTCTATTTTTACTATTTTAAAAAAAAAATGATTCCACAGAAGGCAGCGCATGACGGAGAGGACGAGAAAAACACTAACCTGAAAGAGGCAGAGAAACGACACCTTTCAAAAAGGTCAGTAACCATCATTAAAGTTTACCTCATTAACTAGTGGAATTAAGTCTTCAGATCGTATGTGGCTGGAGTTGCATCAGCAAAAATGAACCATCATTATGAATTGGTATCCTAGATGCAACACTATCACAGTGACACATGAATCTCTTGAGTGGCTCCCTGTGATATTTATTAACAATGATGTGTGTGTTGTTTTTCAATAAATTGAGCTATTCTCTCTTATTATTTCTGGATATCTCAACTTGCTAGAAGTGACTTAGAGACGCTTATACATTTATGCAGTGATACTATAATAAATGTAGCACTTTGGAAATATGTAGTCAAAGTGGACTAAATCGCTGGATTATTTGGATGATGGATCACATTTTCTAGCTATGTGGTCATGCCTAAATTAACTTTGGCCTTCGGAGGAAAAGCAAAAGCTATTTGTCATTATTTTTTTTTAAAGTAAGTTTTATTACCAGATGGAGGCTGTGGTTTAAGTTTCTATATATTTGTGTGTGTGGTGGAAGTCATTTTCCATTGCATATAGTTTGTCTGCATATAAAGGCATAAACTATTGAATAAACCTGGTCACAGAGCTGCCTGTCCTCCTCCCTGATCTCCACATGAGTCTCCTGTGCAGCAGTGAGTGTTTCTTATCAGGCGTTCACTGCGGCAGCCCCACCAGCAGCTCGTCTCCTGAGTAAAGGGTCCTTTTCTTTCTCTTCCCTCGTTGCATTCACCGGCTGTCTTCCCCATGCACTGTTCCATCTGTGGCTTGCAGCAGAGCTCGTATTTCTCATGCATTATAGCTCCTTTGCTTGATTAATACTTTAGTTTGATTATATTTCCCTCAATGCGACA
This sequence comes from Anoplopoma fimbria, assembly GCF_027596085.1. Lineage (NCBI taxonomy): Eukaryota > Metazoa > Chordata > Actinopteri > Perciformes > Anoplopomatidae > Anoplopoma > Anoplopoma fimbria. Next base: position 21,532,115 of record NC_072455.1, on the reverse strand, counting down.
CGTTTTTAAAGCATCTGACATAGATTTTATTTTGGAAATCTTTGACCGGAAGATATATTTTTTCCTCCTCTCTCTGGTAGTCTTGACACTGATCTCGGTAGCCAACATGGCCGACATGCATGCATGCATTGCATCCCTGATAGCGACGCAGTGCGCGGCTAATGAGCAGTAGAAACAACCACAGCCGGATCTACTTTCATTCCATTGCGTCCCCGAGTTCAACCCACGCGTGGCCGCAACAATCGGTGCTGACAGGGTGTCACAGTGTATCCTCGGGGGGTTCCTCTCAAGGCCGGCTATAATGCTGTCTGAAGGCAACAAAAACGGGTAAGAGCGAGCCAGAGGCGACTCCAGGCTTCAGTGTTTGACATAGTGTGCATCAGCCGGTCTCCCTGTCTGTCGTACCGGGGAGCCGGCGGTGCATTGCGATGCTGCTCCTCACTGTTACCTCTCATGTCATCAGAGCACATTGGCCTGGTTAGGAGCGTTGCGTGCTCGCCCATGTGAGGAGGAGGACCGTGGCTGAGGGTCTTTTGTTGGGTGAAGAAGCAGGGAGGATTTTTTTTTTCTTTCTTGAGATAAAAAGGGGGGGTCTCCCTTTTTATGATCTGTGCCTAAAATAGCTTCACATTGGAGGAGCACATTGATTAATAAATAATGGGCTCAGATTTCATGGTGTGCTGAGGAGAGTCATGCGGGCTGTGATTTCTCCTCTACTCTATTATTATTATTATTATTATTATTCCTCTTGACCTCAACATTTACTGCCATTTACTGCCATGCCAGGGAGTCAGAGAGCAAACACATTTTACTTATTTAACGATGACAAATCCTTATTTTGTTGTCCCCATTAATGCTGATTTATCGCCGCGCAGCACTTGCATCTTGTTGTCTACGCCACAGAAGATCATATTTTTTATTTTTGGGGGGGTTTGCGTGGCTGGAACTGTTAATGATCTCACTGTTGTCAAGGGAGATCATTAAAGCAGACATCTGTTAGCTGTACAGTCAGTGTGAATGGACCCTTATGGTGTGATATAATTCTCCCAGCTGGCACCAGCACTCACACTCTCGTCCCCTCGAGAGCTCCCTGTGTGTCTGAGTTGATCGGAGACAATGTGATGGTCCAATTTTACGAGTCCAGTTTGCTGATTAGGACAGGATTTGAGTCATTCTGTTGAGCTGCCATGAATGAGAATAGGTGCCTCGGGTCGTGCCACACTTGCAGGCACTTCTTCTCAGGTTTTTGAGCAGTTTGGATAGAGGCGATGCATTTATTTTGTGAAACATTGTGATACTCTAACCCAGATTCGAGCTTTACTTCAACGTGGTTCCTCATTGCTGCAGAGTCGTATGAATACAAAGCTGTTTGCCTTGAAAGGCTTTAAGGGTGTCATTTGAACCGAAAAAGCCAGCATTATGCATACACACAGTTTAGTCACTCATTCTTTCTTTTGGTATCATTACATCACCTCGGCCTGGTCTTTCCTGATCCTGGGGGGGATTGTATTTCTAGCAGACATCTGTCTCCCTTTTATATGCTGCCCAGGTGTGTCTCTGGCCTTACCAAGAGCCACACACACACATAGATATTGACATCCACACCCAGGGCAAATGAGGAGAGCCATTGTGGCGTGGAGGAGGGGGAAGCTGCTGTCCTCTCTGCCTCCACTCATTGACTAATATCCAGAGGAGGAGGCTGAACACTGTGGGTAGATTTCACTGGTACATAGACCAACATTACAGGCTCTCCTCTTAAAGAGACTGTGTCAGTGGCCATGTTATAATTTATGGGGAGAGAGAAAAGCTGAGGTTTGGTTGTTTTGAGCTGAGTCTTTTTACAGTTATTGGGCATGTTTCTTAAATTATTTAAATCCAAAGGAAACAGTGAATCACCTGGTTGTCGAGGGGACTTTGATGAAGGTGCTTAAGTGTTTGAGTCAGAGAGGTTATTCTGAGGGTCAAATTGAGTGCTCTAGCGCCTTCATCCTTGAGGTCACTTGACTAATGGCTGTAACGATTGGTTGATTTATCAATTCTCGGCACGGGGAAATGGTGATGTTTTCTGATGTTTTTTAGGCTTATATAGCTTAATAAAGAAAATAAGCAGTTGATTAAAAACTGAAAAACAAACGTCATCACACAGGTACACTGAAAATAACTGTATTGTGGTTTTAATTCAGGAATTTCTGCAATTACTGTTAATTTTAATAAAGACAAAACATGCTCCAGATATTGGCACCTGGAATTCATTATCCCTATTAAACATTTATTTGTTTGATGCTTTTCAGAGTATCTTCAAATGTACTATTTATTTCCTTATCCTGTGAAACGCTAACTATGAATTGAAATGCAAAGCATCATGTAACAAATCAAACCGTGGAGAATGTGCACTGCGATGTAGAGAAAGATGCTAGAGGATGTGATTCTCCCACCTACAGGGTGCTGGCTCGGCGGGAGGTGAGGTTGAGGGGGGAGCTAAAAATATAATGATGACATCTGCTTGGTTTTTGCTTTGTCTTAGATAACAGCGATACAATCAAACATCATGTGAAGAAGCTTTTTTGGCTGTGTGAGGTCTGACTCATAGTAACTCTTCAAAGTGGTTCTTTATTGGCTGAGTTAGATTTGTTTTAGTTTTTTTTTTTTTTTTTTTCAATAATGATCCAGCATGGATCAGATGAAGACCACACGCACACAGTCAGCTGTCTTGGACTATGAGTTAGTTTGAGGAATGTTTGTGACCCTGGGTGTCAGTTAGCTGGTGAGTTATTCATAGCAGTAGTGACCCAGATCCCTGACCCCCCTCAGCCCCCTTCCTCTGACACATCCCGGTGTTTTCCCCCGTCTTGTCCTACGCATCATTTTGTCTCCTCTCATACTAACCCTCATATTGGCCTCTAGAGATGAGCTGCATTGTCGTAGAGCTCCAGGTGATGTCATCAAATTGGCCTATTCTGTCTAGCCAACACTCCAAAAGCAGAAAATATCCAAAGTATTATTTAAACAAAGAAAAGCATATAAACCTAAGTAATGACCCTTTGCTAAGCCCTGGAAATAAAGAAAATCTCAGGCTACTGCATTAGAGTCTAAGGAGCAGAGCCATGTCGGACCGTAGGTCAGAGCTGGACGTTTCTACCATTTGATTGGCCATTCTGCGCTTCAGGGGCGGGACTAGCAATTCTGTCAATTCATCTTCCCGACAACACAGCAGTCACACCCATTCTGAGGATGCTGCTCGGCCTTATAATCATAGACTGTATAATTGCAGTCGTTATCGACCATTCTACAAATACGAGGCTTTGATATGTTTAAATTATGCATCACCTAATCTCGAGGAAACCATTGTTTGATTAATTTAAGACAGATAATTTTACTCAGTTATTCATAATTTATAAAAGTCATCTGCCATAAAGAAATAAAAAATGCTCTTTATTAGCGAAAGCCACACAAAGGCGGTCAAAGCTTATCACCAGCTTACCACCCCTCCCTCCTCACCCGAATCTTCTCTTCCTCCTGCAGCGAGGTGTCGGAGCCCAGCGCAGCAGCGGTGACAGAGGCGGAACCGGACTCGGAGAGCGCCATGGCCCAGCAGCCGCCCTCCGGGGCTGAGCCAGAGAACAGCGAGGGTCGCCTGGAGGAGGTAAGGTCACTGAGGGTGGGGGTGCCTGGGTCCTTGCTCTGTCTCCTACTTACCTGCATCCTCATTCATATTAAAGCATGTGTCGTCGCCAGCACAAGTTATGAAGGTAACTTAAAACCAACACAACCCCATGGCTTTTTAAAAAACGTTAATTCCTTTAGCTCCTGTGGGGATTTTATCCTCTTGATTCTGGCTCTGTACACAGTTTCTGTATCCTTTGTAGATTCTCATCACATTAGTAAATTGGAGGTTTCTACAAATGCTCATAGGTGAGCAAACAGGGGTTGAGTTGGGGTTGGGTCCTCGGGTAAATAGAAATGAACTAATCCACTCCATTAATGCAACTAATATTTCATAACTTAGATGATCTCTCACACACTTGCCTTGTCTGTCTGCCACCTGCAGAGGGATGTTAAGTGTTGATGCTGCTTGGATGCAAGTAGTGATGGCAATAGTGTGTTAAATTAGACAAAACATGCTGCAGAAAGTGCATGCTTCTCTATGTATGTGTGTGTGTGTTTGGGAGGCAGGAAGTGAGAAACCAAAAAAAGGTTAAACTTGAGCGCATCAAGCCAATTATCGAGCGCTGTCTAGAATCTGTTTAGAACCATGGCACCTTGTTTTCATGATTTGTCCACCAATGTTGGCACTACTCAGCTCTGATCAACATTTCAAACAACTGAGAACTTTGAATCGTTGGCAGGTGATGTTAGTTAAAAGCAGCTCCCAGACGGGTTGTTCAGCTTTGTGCTTTAACTGCTTTTGGTCCAATTTCGAACAAGTTTTTATCAGACATATTCTCCATTTTCCGACTATAATCCGACTATTAGAAAGACGGATAAGTTATTTCCTCGTCTGCAGGCATGTACCACAGCCGCCAGCGTCACCTATCGTACAATGCAGTGTATTTATGGTTGATCAGTTCACGTTGGTGTGTCAGGGTCTCATTGTATCGGACCATAGTCTAGACGTTAATGGTATTGCACGCATTTTCACTTCTATAAATAAAGAAATATATATTTTAGATACATTTTTAAATTTACAACCTTATTAGAGCACAGAGAATAATTGTTGGAGCTCATTCTGTAGCCGCTGTGACTGTTAGTTATGGCCTTCAACACTGAAACCAGATACCCACAAACATACATTAGCTCTTGAGTACCTAGTTTAGATTTAGTAGAGCGCTGCTATCCAAATATTTTTTTGTACAAGCATGTGTATTTCTTTTTTCTTTTTTTTTTTTTAAGTCTTTGTGGGTTTTGTGTCCCCCCCACACACGTTTGCATGAGTGATGGACCCTGACAGTGTGTGTAGAGATGCATCAGGGCTCGATTCTGCTGTTTCTTTCACCCACGTTTCATTCTCTCTGCTCTCTCACTTGCTCCTTACACACTGTCTCTCTCTTTGTCTCTCTCTTTAATTCACTCTCTCTTTCACTGTCTCTCTTCCCCTCTTTGTCCCCTTGCTTTCCATCTTTTTGCCTCTGTGTCCCATCATGAAAGCTTCTCTCTCACTATATATATTTATGGTGTGATTGCTGTTTAAAACCCCATTGATTGCTTTGTTATGAAGGTGCCCATGCCTCTTCCATTGCCCCTAATGGTACCTGCTGCGTACTACTACTACCACCACCACCACCACCACCAACACCTCCTCCACTCCTCCTACTCCTACAACTCCTGTCCCACTATGCCCAAGTGCGTCGCTGGTACCTGAATTAGGCCCCGAGTCTGCAACCCCATGGCACTGAGTAAAGCCTGAGTCTGCAAGGCCTCCCCTGTAGCCCTCCAGTGACATGCTGAGCCAGCAGGAACTGGAGCTCGCGTCAGACCACCGCCGAACGGCAGTGGCAGCCATGGTAACTGCAGCAGCACACAGTTGCCATGGTTACCCAGCCTCAGGGGTTGGAAGCCTGCTCGCTGATCTGAACCCGACTGGACTGTACTACTGCACTGCACTGTGCCGTGATGATGAATGATGATGGTGGAAAGGAAGGGAAGGCTGTCTAACGCTCTGTATTGCCTACTCCCCGCCTTCCCCATCTGCCATTTTGAGGATAAGCATGTCCTCAAAGTGTTGCCCTCCAACATCCATGCCTGTGTCCTCCAAACGCCAGCTGCAGCTCAGAGAAAGGACAAAACTCTTCGTGTTTCCTGTTTTGTTTTTACCTCTCGCTCTAATCCCACACTGCCCCCTGCTTGTGGTGTGGAGGAATGACTTTGGACTGAGAATTCCTGCAATAACCCTCACAGTGATCAGGACATGAGTGTTTATATGACCACTGTTTTGGGTTTTAAGTGTGAAAACACACTCCAGCGAAGCAACTGACATAATCGGCTTGGAAGTAATGATAAGGGATTTTTTTTCTTTTTTTATGGAAACCTTGTGGCTAAGACCTGCCTTTGACATGATGATATGGACTTGTGCTCACACTTTGAGGTATCATTGACACTATGCCATTGAGCTCGTAAGGCTAACACTCATCCACTGCCTTGAAAAGCTGGCCAGGCATGTGAATTCTGCCATCATGCTCGATGTTGCCATTCATAAAAGAACTAACTCTAAACTCTGCACCAGCTCCACTGCAACACAGGCTTTCACTGGACGTGGTGCCAAGGAATCTGACACATATTATGCACCAGAGTGACATTGATCATCCGCACAGAGCTGGATATATCAACAAATCATCGCCACCCTTCCTCTGCAGCCACACTTGTCGGTTGGCTCATGTGGAGGTTTCATCAGGAAACCCGCCTCTGCTGTTGACCTGACAGATGGACGACTGCTGTTTTATTTATTTCTACATCCATCTCTTTGCTACACCCACAACTTGACCTCTGCATCTCGGGTGATTGCATGTGAGTGCAGAGGCATTCATGCCAGCAAAGGTACTCAAGATGATGTACATCGATCCTCCCATTTTTCCCTGGATTATAATCTAACAGAGACACATCCTTCTGGATTACTTTTGTCTGCTTTTTTTTATTATATTGAAGAGACCTTCTACCTGTACTTTCAATTTGCAAAACAAACTCAAGAGCTGTGAAGCAAACCTGTCTATGGAAACCCTATGAACTGCTTAAAAACAATGACTCAACACTTCATATACCCCCAACTCTCCCAAAGGCCTCCAGTACTGTACATTGGAGAATATGGACAACTATGACATCAAAGACAATAAATTAAAGCATCACAAAATGGATTTTTTTTACACCTCCGAGATGTACCAAACAGATCATGGACTCTAACAAAGTAAACGTCACCCCCTGCCCCCGTCAGAATCCATCACAAGGCAATTTGAAACCCTTGTCTCCCCAAAAGACTGATATGTGACTCTGTGATCAATCAAGAAAAGTCATCCCCAGCCCCATTCAAGAAAAAAAGTCCGACCTAGTGGCTGGTGGCTAATCTGCATACTCTAATCGAGCCCTGCCCTCACTCCTCTGCCTTCTCTGATTGGATCCTTGTTGCCTAGATACAGTACACACTGTCGTGCGGTTGGGCCATAGTCGAGCCAGTAAGGAATCAGGTGTCAAATGGTACCAGGAAATGACTTGTGATTATTCCTCTATTTAAATTTTATACGATTTTAAAGGATTAACTGTAAAAAAAAACTAAAAACTAAAAATGTTTTTTTCTAAATAAGAGGAAATAAATTTTTCCTCCATGTAATTCAATGCAACATTTTTTTAACTGTCACGTGTACTGCAGTTTTTATTTGTTATTTCGGCACCGAGATGAAAGTATTTGTTGTACATTTGACAAACACTGCTGGTGGACAGTTGTGTTGTTAGATCGTCACGGTGAATTTAAACTGCTGTACCGACAGTCCTGCTGACCGATCTTTGAGTCTTCAACACTCGGTTCTCCACCTCTGCTCCACAGAACTCACCAGCACTGACAACATATATCATATATACATATATATACATATAAAGGCAGAGCAGCAATCACCTGTAACATAACTTTGCAACCTCACAATTGATGGATCTTTTCTTTTTGCTTCATCACAAGAGTTGACTGATGTAACATCTATTAGGTTAGCAAAATACTTTTCTACTTCAACTCATGAATTACATTTAATGCAACTCTATGCACAAACCACTCTGGGTTATGGAAAGACCAGCAACTTTTCCCCAAAACAGGTAGTGATTAGTTAAGATATTATGAACGTAATTATTACTGGGTTGGCAGGTAAAAAAAATCACAGACATATTTCTGGACGGATTTAAAATTAAAGTCGCCCCACCTCCTCTTGGGAAAATAAATCCAGTCTGAATGGGACATGAATCTTGTAAAGTGACAGGATCCACTCAAACACATTGACAGACTTCGCTAGTCTCCTTTTCCCTTCTATCCTCACCGTCCTCTGGTGGACATTATCTTGTACTAAAACAGAGATACGACCCAGTTTGAGTTTTACACAGGCCAACTCGTGTCCTAATGCACATTATGTACTTCCTTAGAGTCTAACGCGCACACACACACACACACACAGAAGGGGAGAAGCATAATGATTTATCGGAGTGTCTTTGAGCAGAGGTGGAAGGCGGAAATGTGTCTGGAGTCTCTGCATCGACCCAGAACTCTCTCCATAATGTGGTAAAATTGGAGCCTCCAGGCATCTTTTTAACCCCCCCGCCCCCAAAACCCTCCTCCACTTTTTCCTGTTTCACCTCCTCTCTGTTGTTGCCTGTTTGGGTTTTGACTCGGTTCTCATCTCGCCCCGCACCCCTGGGGTTTCTGTATGTTCTCTCTCTGTCTCTCTTTGCAGAGCACCACTCCTAAGGCTTTTGCTGCTCGCAAGATTTCCTTGACCAGTGAGTATACCAATTACTTCTTTTGTCCTTTTTATAAAGACTATTTAGACACAAGAGTGGAACCAGAATTAAAAAAGAAAATATCCTACTCTACTCATTTTTTTTTTTTTTCCAGCTTTTTACTTAAAACAAGCAGAAAATTGTTAGTTACTCAAAATTTGGTGGCAGCTGGAAATGTATTCATACCCTTTGTGGACTATAATGTTGATAATAAATATCATTTCACTAGTCTTATCCTTTTGCACAAATAGGCTGTTATAGCAGAGTGTTTAGGAAACACTGATTAAAAGTGATATTTTAACAAAACACCTTTCACTAATGTGCTGGTTTTGGTGGGGGAAAAGTCACCAAGCTACAGTCTTTTGTGCTATTTTAATGCTCAAGGACCCTGTCAGTGCCTGCTCTTAAAGTAGCATTGCTCGTTATAAGTGCTCACTATATTTATCCACTGCATTGTTCCTATTATTTTTCTCTGCATACTGTACTGTACCCTTACGCTCAGTGTGGGAGAAAGCACTTTACATGAAATAATGTGCACCGAACCTTCCTCCTAGAATAGCTACCAACATACTTGTAACATGTTGAATATTGTTTTAACAATATGGGAAACAATAACTGAAATTATTGAATCAATCAGTTCCATCTATAAACTCTGTAAACTTGAACTAGTTCCTACAAACGATGGCATCTGTGTCATTAAAGCAATTATTTCTGCTTTGAGGATATGAGCTTGCAGAAACTTGTCACTATAGTTCTGTTCAGCAGCAAGTAAATCATCCATCTGGGAGTTAATTTCCTCTTTTCTCAGTGTTGAACTACATGTTTTTGGCTCCTCTACAGGCAGCAAGACGTCTCCAGCCGCCACAGATGGAGGAGCAGGTGAGCCCGACACAGGAACTGCAGCGGGGAGGAAGAGGCGGTGGGGCTCCAGCACAGCATCCACTGCTAAGAAACCATCCATCAGCATCACCACTGACTCACTGAAGGTACTAGCACGGCATATAGACTAGGACCAGGTGTCCATGCACCCGTTGGGAAAATGTGGGAAATGAATTAGATTTTGCTTCTTTTAGCTGTGGCAGTATTCTTTGATTGGTGCTGACATGTTGGCCAATATTTATTATTTCTTATTTCAAAAAGCTGACCAAAGCTTCTGAAAACACAAGGGCTTTACTCTTTAAGATCATTTCATTTTTCAGGGTGAAACCTGTTGTTAACGTACTTTGATAAGCAATTTGTAAAACTATTGAGTTTCATTTTCTAAATATAGAAAAGAGGTTTGATTGACAGGTTGATACCACGGCATTGTCCTGACTGGAAGTTGTCAAAGTTTTTTGGGGGTTTTTTTTACAACAGAGCTTTAGAACTTTCACAGTGTGTTTTTAAATATTGAAAGTTAATTGTAACTGTTTTGATTGCCTAAAAATGACTTATTCCTCCACACCAAAAGCAGGCGAAAGCCTAATTGCCGAACTTGAGGCTTCAAATTGTGGCTCCACAAACCAATCAGTGACGTCAGTGACTACGTCCACATTTTTGTATACAGTCTATGCGGGAAAAAAACCTCTTAAGTATTGGGTAGTTCTTTGAAATAAAGATAAATTGTTTCAACCAATAAAGAAACATTCTTATAATTGATGATCTTACTTTGACAACTACAGCTTGGTTACATCTCCCTCAAAGATTTCCTCCCAGCTCTGTGTCAACCTTTTAAAACTCAACTGTGAAATGTGATGAGTTTGAAAACATCAAGTAAGCTGGGAGACATTTGGGGATTGTATTAAGACAACCAAACTCTCATTGTGTACATAAGTTAAACCAATGTAAAATGAATGAGGGGAAAACAAAATCAGCATCTTTTCTAGGTTGTATCATATGTAGTTAAAATATTGAAATATTTCTCACTCTCTTTTCCCTGTCTTTCTTTTTCCCTTCGCCATCGTCTGTCTGTGTCTCTGTCCTTCAGTCTTTGATCCCAGACATCAAAGTGAACCAGGAGGCCGTGGTGGAGCTGCACCCAGAGGAGCTGCAAATGTCTGGGGACGAGGAGAGCCTGGACACCAGCCGGGGCGACCAGGACAAAGGCCTCAAGATCAGACGCACCGTCACACAGGTCAGAGGAGGCACACTGTGTCATTACTGTCAGAGGGAAAAAAAGTGTAGTTCAAAAATACTGACTAAATATCAGGTGCTTGCTAGTACGTTCAACATGCCACATCCAATTATGTATCATTTCTATTTTAAAGCCATTGTTGAGAAATTATTTTTGTTCCCCAAAGTCTTTAGTTAGTGGTTTTTAAAAACACTGTTTGTCCACCATTCTTCCCCAGGTCGTCCCAGGTGACAGCCAGGAAAACGGACAGACAAATGAGGAGGAAGAGGTGGAGAAAATGGAGAAAGAGAAACAACGCAGGACCTCCAGAGACAAAAGGAAGAATAGTGTTTCTGAGGAAGCCTCGGAAACACAGACGTCTGTCAAGCTCGACGGAGAGGCAAAGAAAGGTGATGCCTCGCTGTGAAGTTTTTTTTTTTAATTGCTGTAGATGGTTGGGTACAAATCTTTTTGCTGACATCCCTCTAGCAGTACTTCATCTTCTTCTCTCACCTTGATTACAGACATTCCTGGTGTGTGTTTTTTTTACCCATTCCACTCACTCTTCTTTCCTCATCATTTCCCCCCTCAGTTACCCCCAGCGACAGTCTGGTGCGTCGCTCCATAAGTCAACAGAAATCGGGCGTGTCCGTCACCATCGATGACCCCGTCCGTGCAACCAGGCAGCCCTCGCCGCCTCACGGCAAAACCTCAAATATCATCCATGTGACCAACCTGGTGAGTTTGTAACATGTGTATCCCTTTGCATTGAGGCGTATAGGAAGTACAGTGAAAATGTGTTTTTTCTTGGTCGAGTTGGAGCCTTAAACTTTCCCCACAAACTAAAATGATGTTGAGGGAAATGATTTAACAGACAAATCCAGCATTTCAAAAATCTACCCAACTAGTTTTTATGAATGAGGCATATTGTGTTGATGCCAGTGGTAATCCCCGTCATTCCCATAATTAGAGTCAGGAACACTCACCCAGGTATTATGGCTGTAGTCAAGTAGCACCTTAAGTTTGGGGCACACTGCATGACTAAACAGACTATGACAAGACTAGACATTACACATTTAATGACTAGCATTTGCAGATTTTTTTAAACTTGCGTCATAGAAGCAGGATTTAAAGTAATTCTTGGATTAAAGACTAGCAGAAATCCAAAGACACCCAGCCTCAGAAAAACCTGGCTCTTTGACTACAGTCACACAGAACGCAAACAAATACGACTAAAGGTTCATAATTCTGCTGTGTGACATTTTGTTTACCAGAAAACAACTGATGGATTTAAAACGTAGGAACACCTTTGCTCTGTTTTGATGTAAACCAACAATATATATCAGTCATTATTTGTAGAAGTATCATGTCGTGTAGCCTTGGAAAAGTTGAAATTATGACCTGTTACTGATGCTAGACAAAAAGTCAGGGGGTCCACAAATCATCAGGATTCATTCTCTGGGAAAGATGATTATGTAAACCACAATTCATGGCAAGTTGCCAAGACTAACATCATCATCCCCAGAGCTACACCATTGGAGTTTAAGCATTTCTCTCTCCAACTTGTTGTACTTTATTCCAACTGCTCTTACTCTCAATGACTGTTGGCAATCTTCATCCAAAGTTGTAAACACTTCATGTTCATGTTTAGAGTCTTGTTTCTGATACCAGTATCAGAAATGCCTCTGAGTTTCAGCTAGTACTTGAGTCTATGCACAGATCCAAAATCACGTCAACATGTAATTTATCAGCTCATTTACGCTAAACAGGAACAACAACAACAACAACAACAACAACACATGTCTATCTCTACCCGATTTGTACATCCTGCACATTTGCAAACTAGTACTACACACGTGTGGTCAAACACTACCATGCACCCTGTTTATTCCCTGATAATGCTATATAGTGAACAACAGAGGAGAGCTAGTTCATGTTAGCTGTTAGCAGAGGGGAGATGGCAAAGTCCTGCTTCGCAAAATAAATATTTTTGACATGAAACTTAAATGCGGTTGTTCTGAAGGATATGAGTTCACAGCAATATAAAATAGATATTAGAGGACATTATGACGTGCTTAACTGTTTTGTTTTTAACGCACTGGTATCGGATTGGTTCTCTGTAACGGGAAGGGAATAATAGCGTGGGAACATCTCAAATTCAGATATGTTCCATGTTTTAATATGAGCTTTAAAACTCTAAGCACATTTTGAAAGAAGTCACAGTCTGTTGTCTTGATACACAACAAGATAATCCCTGCTCAGCTCTTATTATCTTGTCTTGTATTTGCTTTTTATATAAACTGACCCAATCTGATAGAACATGGCCGTTGACCTTGATTTAACCATGCTTCTTGTTGTGTCCCGTAGGTGCGACCCTTCACCTTGGGCCAACTCAAAGAGCTGCTGAACAGAACGGGCAGCGTGGTGGAAGAGGGCTTCTGGATCGACAAGATCAAGTCCCACTGCTATGTCACAGTGAGTATCAACAAATACAGTTTTATATCCACTTGTGTGTGTGGTGTGTTGAGATGTGATTACACTTTAAAAGGACTATTTTCAACCTGATAACTTTTTCCCCTCCTCTTTAGTACGCTACAACAGAGGAGGCGGTCGCCACCAGAGCTGCCCTCCACGGGGTCAAATGGCCTACGAGCAATCCCAAGGTCCTCAGCGTCGACTTCTGTGAGCAGGACGAGGTAACCCATGAAATGCAGAGTTTCTCTTTTTGTCACTGTTGATAGACGGAGTCACCGATGTCTGACTGTTAGCCTCTGTTAAAGGAGCAACATGATAATCTTACCGTTTTGTCTATTTGAAACCACTCAAACAAGATATGAAGCAAATAGTACGCATAAAGTCCATAGTAAAAGGACTAAATATGTGGTTTCTCATCTGAAATGGCTCCACAATTAATCTTGTTATATAATATTTCATTCCATAATGCAAAATAAAATATTTCGTACTTCAAGTTGTATCAGGAAGCAGGCAGTATCACGTCATCCATCGAGTTTTCTTAGTGTTAAATCTGGAAAAGTAATCCCAGTTGTTTGAGAACAGTACTTTTTTGCATCGTACTTTTAAAAAAAATTACGTGCAAATGTAGTCTTTGTTATTTTCAGTTACTAATCTATTGAAGTGGCCGTGCAGATTTATTTTGCTGATGGTTTATAGACCTTTTTACGTTTTTTATTTGTCCTTTCAATTTTATTTATCCACTTAAATAGTACCAACCTTGCTTTTGTCTCCATATTTCTATTTTTTTTCCCTGCAGCTGGACATTCAAAGAGGCATCTTGAAACCAGCAAAAGAGGAGGAACATGTTTCCCCGCCGAGTGGTCCTCAGAACCGGCTGCCCCCTCTGATGCCTGAACGAGACCGGGACAGAGACCGGGACAGGGAGCCCGACCGGGAAAGAGACCGGGGCGTGGCAGGAGTGCGGGATCTGTGGGCGGAGCGGCAGAGGGAGATGGAGCGCCGGGAACGAGCCCGTGGCGAGCGGGAATGGGACCGGGATAAGGTCCGGGAGTTCGCAACACCGGGAGAGGACGGACAACGGTCGCGATCCAGAGACCGAGAGCGGAGGAGGAGAGAGAGGGCCAAGAGCAAGGAGAGGAAGACCGACAAGAAGGGTAACGAACCCCGCTGTGATTATGTAGAAGCAGAGAGGAGGAAAAATGATTTTAAACGTATATTGTAATAATTCCGTCCTTCATTACTCTCCAAACGGAAGTTTTGTTTCCCAGCTCATAGATAGGCATCCATGTCATATGTTTTTCAAATGGTATACATTTGTTGTCCAAAGCTTTGAAAATGTCCATAAAACAAATAATGATCTACTCTCAGTGCCCAGCAAATCACAACAAACAAACAAAAAGTTAAAGCGACATTGGTCAAAATGATCCCTACACCTCAATCTATTTATTGTTATTATTATTGCTAATATCCACACAAAACAGGCTGCATTGATAAGAGAGAAACAGACTGATAGATACAGCACGAACTGTTGACAAATACTGTTAACTAGCATGCCACCTCTTAATTCCCACCGCTGTAACAGAGTTTGCTGCTCAAAGTTAAACTTGTTTTTATGAAGCGATACTTAATCTTGCCATGCAGTTTGAGATGTTTTACTGTTTTAAAGAAATCCCCCCTTTTATGTTTTCTACTAGCAGAGAAAGGAGACGAGCCTCCTGCAAAATTGCTAGACGACTTGTTCCTGAAGACCAAAGCCGCTCCCTGTATATACTGGCTCCCCCTCTCTGAGGAGCAGGTGGGTCACTTACACACTTACTGTCACCATTGAGAGTAATTTAGACTTTTAATTGCATCCAACTAAACTGCTGTGTGTCCACCAGGCGGCGAAGAGGCTTCTGGACCGCACAGAGCGGCAAAAGGAGCGCGAACGAAGGCGCAAGGAGCAGCAAGAGGAGGAGGAGAAGAAGCGGGAGGAGGAGAGGAAAGAGCGGCTGAAGGCCCGGGAGAAGGACGGCAGCGTGGCGGCGAGCGTCGGAGCAGCCGGCCGAGGAGCCGACAGAGACCGAGAGGCCGACAGAGACCGAGAGAGGGACCGCGGCCGAGATAGAGATAGAGAGGGGGACAAGAAGAGGGACAACAGCCAGCGGCCCAGGCGACCTTCAGTAGGCGCCGGCAGTGGACGTCGCTCCCGTAGCCGTAGCAACCCCAGGGATAGACGCCGCTGAGGGGCGAGTAGCTGCAGGGAAAGCTGAAGCGAGAAGAGGGAGAGAGGGACACAGCGTAGCTCGGGGACTCTGCAGACATAAAGTCTTTGTGAGGGGGATACGATTCTATCGCCTCAAGTCCAGGACTCGTGTCTGCACCTCGCTACCTGCCCCAGCGTGCTTTAATTCGTCCACTCTTGACGCCAGCGTTGTCTTCCACACACTTCTGCCATTTATTCCCCTCCTCCCCCCTTCGTCCTAGTCAACTTTCACAGAAAATGTTCAGTACACGTTTTGTTAATGATAGCACGACAGTTAATCTAGCTCCTATCCCCGTCTCTTCTGTTCTCTCTCCGTCTTCCAGAAGCATAAGTCAGCCCCCTCCCCTCTGCAGAGAGCGGCGTTCCCCCTCGTCTCTGTTAAAGAAAAGAAGCAAAGAGGACGGCAGGTTTTTTTTTCTGGCTCGCCTCAGCATTTTGTCCCACTGTGGTTTGGGAGCCCGCCTCTTTATTTTAGTTCTGCGGGTGCACAGTTCCTTCCTCCTCAGAGCCCTGTAATAAAACCAGTCCAAAATAGATCCCTGACCTTCAAATATTTTCTAGGATCAGTTTAGTGTTCTACTCTTCAGCATTGAGAATTTTTTTTTTTTTCTACATACGACTAGATTTGACCTCGTCAAAGTGAGGATTTTGTTTTGTTGAAGTTTTATGAATCATGTTAATTTTTTTTTTTTTTTTTCAGCCTTGAAGGTTTGTTGTGTGTTACAGCAGGTGATGTTTGTGTGAGTTATAACCTTCATCTCTCTCTCCCACAAAGATGCAACTGGTAGTCTCAACACTGTAACCTAGAAAAGTGTGTGATAGGAAGAGACGTGATATGTGTTGTGGTGGTGCGGGAGACATGCACCTGCCCGAGTTTGTCTTTAGTGGATGTTTTTTGGAGTCGAGAAGGAGGGGATATAGAAATTCTTGTTAAGTGGTTTATTCTGTAATAATTACAGGAAGCTGACCTTCCCTGCACTGAAGTCTCAGTTTGAAAATTCCCTCCTCTGACCCTTCAATCATATATATATTTAAGAGGAGGTACAAATAAAACGTTAACCTTCTTATAGAGTAATGGTTACAATTTTAATATTTTTAATTTTATGCTTTTAGTTTGAAACGGTTAGATATTGTTGCTTTTTTTTCCCCTTCCTGCAAGTGCTGAATGTACTGAGAATTTAAAAAAATGAATAAATTTAAATTGGTTATCAGCTTCTCTGCTTGGATTTTTTTTGCTTAGTCATTTCTCACAGAGCTGCTGTGTGCGGTTAATGAGTATATTGGAAAAGTGAAAGTTTTGATACACTGAGCTTGTCTGAGCTTGTTACCCAATACTTTCAACTTTGTCTGAACACAAATGAAAATATTTATTACAACATACAGAAATTACAGTAATGTTTTTCCCCAAATTGTACAGATTCACGTAACAAATCTCTTACAGTAAAGTCAAATTTAAGTGCAAAATGTTTGCTAGCGATAATATATGTACAAAACAGTTTAGCAAAATCCCTTGTTCTTCTACAGCAAACAGTAGCCACATTGGGGTAAAACAAATAAAATAAAAAGCAGTAGTTTCTTTCCCGTTCCCTTATAACTATGGTACAGTAATAGTACAAGAAGTACAGCAGGCAGTACATGTGACAAAGGGGGGACTGAAGTGAATCAGTGGAAATGTCTGAATATCAGCAGTTTCATCGTATGACTGAGCAAAAGCACGTTAGGGAATGACAGCATGTTAAGACCAGCTTTTAAAAATAAAATAAAATAAAAAATACACATCCACAGCTGCACGGGCGCTGATCATCAGTGTGTGAGGGGAGGGGGGGGAATGTTTTATGTGTCACACGCTCTGCTCATGTGACAGGAGTGGCAGAGGAGATGAGAGTCCAGAGGGAAGCACTGCGAGCCGGGCTTATCAGAGAGCTGCTTACTACACTCCTAAAAGAGGGAGAAAAAGATGCAGATAAGGACAGGAATGCACACAGAGGACGTGAGGTCAGGAAACAGAACGAGTTAAAGATTGCTCACCTCGCAGTGGTAGCACTCAAAGTGGTAGTCCTTGTTCATAGACACGACCCTGAGGATCTCTTCGCTGCCCTGAGACACAAAAACAAACAAGCACTTTGAAGTCACGTTACATGAAACGATCTGCTCGTGCATGATGTAGAAAAGAAATCCAAAAAAAAAAAAAAAAAAAACGCCTCCAGCCAAGCACGCGCATGGAGAACGCAAACACACTTCAGATTATTCACCTCGGTGGGTAAGATGGGCTGTAAACACGCGGC
Organism: Anoplopoma fimbria; assembly: GCF_027596085.1. Lineage (NCBI taxonomy): Eukaryota > Metazoa > Chordata > Actinopteri > Perciformes > Anoplopomatidae > Anoplopoma > Anoplopoma fimbria. Next base: position 21,514,555 of record NC_072455.1, on the reverse strand, counting down.
GCACTTTGGGGCAAAAGTCCTGCAGGAAGAAAAAAAACGACGGGAGAAAGTTTATTTAGTTGTAAGAACCAGTAGCACTCACAACGGTTGTGTAATGAAGGAAGTGGGATGAGTAAAAGACATTCTTCAGATGATACACTTGCAAAAAAACTCAATTGCTTAACATCTCTGTTACACAACAAATAGGATCAAACACAGAGGTAAAACGTGACGAGCCACACAGCTTCAGCATCCTCATCCAAAACGGAGCATTTGAGCGTCTCACTTGTTGTAGTCTGCCACGCAGTAGATGTTGCTGTGATGGTCCACGGTGAACGGCACGCCGTCCAGAGCCTTTGAGCAGACCACGCAGCGGAAACAGCCGGGGTGGTACGAGTTCCCAAGAGCCTGCAGGATCTGAGGAGGAACACAGAGACTTAGTTAAGATATTAGAAAAACGTTGCTTATCTCGTTTTGGCCTATTGAGTATTTTTACCACGAATAACTGGCCTGTAAAGACTGTATGTAGGTATGCTCATTTATATGCTAGTGTATGCTTTATTGCTGTTATTGTGATTTGTGACGACAGTTTCTGGATTTTTGTTGTTGGATTTTAATGTTTTATGTTTGCTGTTATCGATACACTCTTTATGACCAAACTTAATTTGTGGGTCTTTTATAATTTGACAAGCTGTAAAATCCATTTCCAACAAAACCAATTTGATTTTCTAACATTTCCATCCTAAATTGAGCCTAAATGCTGAAGTATCTCTCTCTCCTCAAAATGTATAAAGTGAATGCCTTTCTTATTTAATACCAGTTTGATTTGGATTTAATTCAAAGTAGTTATCATTACATCTTACTTAGCAATGTATAAATTGGTTCATCTGCTGTTTTAATGATACATCTGCATGATCAACATTTATTGTTCTGTCCTACCAACATCTTTTACTTTTAGTAAGTAAGCAGACCAGAAAATATGAAATTAATCTTTCTTATTATTCTTTCAGATGGCCGTAGAAAACTTCCCTTCGTGTAGCTGCATTTCAAATTCAGCCACAATGCATACCATTAAACGTTTGTGGTCCTCAAACTTGAGCGCGGTTAAGCCGTTCACATCATACATCAAAATGATGGCCTGTGGATCTCACACTCGCTGAGCGCTTTCTATTTATGTTACGGGTCTCATGTGGTACAAATATGGTAAAAAAAACTTTTAGGGCTAATCACCACAGAGCCATATTCCTTTGTTTAAAAAATAAATGTAAAAAAAAAAGGCAAACATTCCACTGAAAATCTTCCGTGGGAACCCCGAAGAGGAGCCAAACAAAAAAGACGTCACTGAATTTCTCAAGCCTCTAGCGGGGGGGGAATTTATGAAAGGCATTCTGGGAAACATAGGACACATGGAACTAAACATTTCACAGGGTTGGTTAAGGTTAAAGTATATTATCTTTAAATCTAGCTTAAGTTAAGAGTATTGAGAGGTGTTTGTCTTCACACACACACACACACACACACACACACACACACACACACACACACACACACACACACACACACACACACACACACACACACACACACACACACACACACACACACACACACACACACACACACACACACACACACACACACACACACACACACACACACACACACACACACACACACACACACACACCTCACCTGTTCCAGAATAAGGTGGCCACACACACTACACTTCTCAGCCGCGGCCTGGAATCCCGAAAACTGTAATTACAACAGAGAGATTACCATTAGAAGAAAATCAATCCCTCCGACTCTGAATATGTGGCGGTGCGAGACGGATGACAAAACCCCGCCCTCGACCTGGTCTCTCACCATGTAATCCTCTTTACAGTACACAGAGCCGTTGACATTGTAGAAGTCCTTGTTCCTCAGAGTGCGTCCTGCAGAGAGAGAGAGAGAGAGAGAGATGTGTGACTCGGGAACTTCTAATAGTAAATGCTTTGTTTAGAAAAGGTGTCGGTGATAGAACTTCATTCGGCTTAACTACTTTTAAAATCATTGTGTCTTTTGGGTGGAGGTGTCAGGGTGGGGGGTACTCACCACAGGACACACAGGTGAAGCAGCGTGTGTGATAGAGGCTATCCAGAGCCTGACAGGCATTATCCGCCCCGTACACGCCTTTCCCACACTTCACACAGGTTCCTGGAAAGAAAAAAAAAAAAAAAAAAAAAAAAAAAACACACAACGGACACAAAACGTGCATTTAGTAGAGTTAATAGCTCGGCGGCCCTTAACGCTTCGCTTACGACGCATTCCAGGAGGATGTGTTCTGAAATCCAACTCCACACAGAGTGTCAACACTTGTAAATCCTCTCGTTCGCACCACCTAGGGGATTTTCACACCGTTAAAAAAACCCAGCTACCCATGCCAGCCTGCTTGCTCATCCACTCTGTTATTAAAACAGGGGGAACTCCACCGGATCTGACTTTGTCCTTCCAGAAAGTAGACCTCCATTTATATTTTTACTTCAAACCCCACAATTGGAGCCATTTGGAGATTAAATGAGATGGCTTCTTTTTTTTTTTTTCCTTCATAGAAGCCTTAACTACCCCATGGAACTAAATTGCTTCTTACTAACATCATCTCTTGTGCTGCTTTCTTCTTGTCATTATCTAAGATAATTGTTCTCTCCATTGAAAGTCAATTGCCACTTTATGGCCAAATTCTAACCATACAAACACACCTTTAAGCTCCTTTTTTCAGTTTTTTTAAGTTCAGTGTCAGATATAGGAACTACATTGTCGTAACAGTTTAACCAGTCAAAATGTTTTCGCCTTTAAAGGAAACACCTCTATACTATAAAACCTTAAAGCTAGACAAGCTGTACAGCAGACTAACTCCTCAGTGTGTTTCTCATCTAACAGAATACATTTTAGTCTAAGTACACGTTCAGCACTAGTCGAGGCACTAAATGTAAAGTGGAAAAGTGGTGTGTTGGTCCGAAGCGACAGCGTTTCTGTGATCTATTTTAAGGAGCTGCCTGCGTTTTTTTTTCCTTTCTAATGTGGCTGAGGGGAGTGCCACACAAAATCGAGAATTCCTTCACTCTTTGGACGGTCCTTTCGATGTTTAGGAACAGGCACAAGTCTCTGCCAGAAACCAAAAAAGGCAAACAGAGACTCAAACTCCAGGCTTCAAATTTGACGTCTGAAGCTTCTATATATAGAAAACGTTAAAGGAGGTTAACTGGTTTAAGTTGATGTGTTCGCTTTGGGCACAAATCCCAAAAAAAATAAAATCATAAAAGCCACAAAAAGTGTGAATTAAATGTTTGTCCTCTTTTCTGTAAGGAAAACTAATTCAAGAAGCCCAAAAAGACTCATCACCGGAGTAGTTTTGTGTGAAACTAGCTCTATCATTCTTAGTTTATGTGGCAATATTTTTCATTTTTACACTTTCTTTTCCATTTAATTAAAGCCTCACACTTTAATATAGGTGTGTTGTTGAGTGTCTGCTGAGCTCAGAGCGTCTGTCTTCATGCCTCAGAGCTTGTGATTTCTTTCCTAATGGCTGAGGAGGTACAGTATTGTATGTCCCCTCCGGGCACAAATACCTGAGCAGACAAACAGGCTACAGCACACCGCCCCTGCACACGCCAGGGCAGCACTACACACACACACACACACACACACACACACACACACACACACACACACACACACACACCAGGACGCACACATGACTCACACACACTGCGTTACTGTGGCCTGAAGTCACTCTGGGGGAAAACACACCCTGCCACAGAGAGACAATACACACACACACACACACACACGCACACACACACACACACACACACACACGTACACACACATCCTGCGCCCTAATCCTCTGTGACTCACAGTAATGGTTGGTACTGTGTTTATATGGAACCATGTAATTTGTGTCCCGAGTGTTAAAGCAGAATTTTTGCACTTTAACGGCCGTGTAGATTCGCTGCATTTAGCCTTCCATGAGCACCAACGCCTGCCTGAAACATCAGCTGACTCCCTGACGTCTCGGCTACAGGTGCGAGCCTGAATGAGTGTATATATACATATCTGTAATACATGGGTTTCCCCCCCCCTTTCTTCTCTACAGCCAAACACTTCTACTTGTCTGGATCAGTTTCTGCAGCCTGAGTGGTTTTTTTTTTTTCTTCTTCTTCATCTTCTTTCCTCCTTTATGATTCCATGCTTACAACCCTGCATGTCCCTGCAGGTTTTTCAAGGCACCATCCATCCGTACGCTCTTTCAACTATTAATCTGTCCGTCCGTCCATCCATACAACCCTTTCATTGAGAGAGAAACCTGTGATCTGACACCAGGCGGCGAGGCGGACAATAATAACACACTGAGGGCGATCTGTTGTGAATGCATGGGAGTCTGTGCATGAGCACTGGTTCAGGTTAGGGATGTGATTTTACAATTTGTGTTTAACTCGTATCCTGGCTACCTTCTTACACCTTGAAAACTGTTAAAAACAACAAAAAAAAGGATCTCACCAAAGAACTCCTGGCGGTTCTCCACCGTCTCCCTCCCAGCCCCGACTCCTGGATCCTCCTGAGGTTTGACGGGCCCTCCAGCTGAGCAGGACCCCAGTGTTATTGTGCTGGGTTTGGAGAGCGCCGTCAGGGCCATAGACTGGTCCTTCAGCATCAGGCCCTCCAGGAGCCCCCCGCCCGCCAGCACAGCATCTCTCAGTAGAAGTCGGGTGAGCTCTTCCTGGTAGCGGGTGCCAGGCAGGTCCGAGTACCTGGTCCTGTCTCCCATCACACCCCCCTCTTTGCCCCTCACTCCCGCCTGCTGCTCCTCCCACCACTCTGGGCCGGCCTGGTAGCACGCCGCCCCCGGACTCCCAACGGCGGGCGGGTAGGAGTGCCGGCTATCGTGTGCCGCTGGACGCATCCCTCCATCCAAATACTGAGTCCAGGCCTCGACGGGGGTCACGCCGGCCCGCCCTGGAGGTCCGTAACCAGCCAAAGAGCCCCCCGACTGCATGGAGGGGCATTGCTGCTGTGGGGGGAGGCCTCCGGAGGCCGAGTAGCGAGAGTCGTAGCCCAGGCTGATGCCACTGGTCCGGTTGCTGCTGCAGCGGCTTCCCATGGGGCTTCCTCCGCCGCCGCCGCTGGCCGTGCTGGAGGCGAAGCTGGACCTGGGGCTGACCAGCACCGACTCCTGGAGGCTGAATGACGAGCACGGGCTCAGGGTGGGTCCTGGGGGATAGAAAAAGCCTCCTCCCACACCTCCACCGGTCACATCAGATGTGCGATGTGGTGGATGGGAGAGGGACGCAGGCCTGGTGCTCTCCCACATCTCACTCCCCGTGCTCAGGCGTTTGTAGAACAGAGCCTCCTGGAGGGAGAGGCGTTTGTGCCTCTCGGTCTCAGAGAGGTATCCAGGCTCCGCCAGGCCGCTCCTAGGAGCCGACCCGTAGCCCGAGGAGGCCGGGTACGGCGGGGGAACGGAGTGAGGCGGCTGAGAGAGGAGCTGCTGTCTCCGGACCAGCTGCTGGAGCTCCAAGGAGTAGCGCCGCTGATTGAGGGACGCCTTGGAGCCAAAGGCCCCCTGAGGGTCATACTCGGGGCCCAGGCCGGACTCACGCCTCATGTGGGAGTCCACGCCTTCGCCCAGGTAACAAGAAGCTCGCTGCTGGGGGGAGCGACGCCTCAGCTGTGCCACGGTAGAAGGGTGAAGCGGTTGCTCGCCATCTTGAGGTATGGCACCCACCGAGGAGGAAGGCGGCGGTGGGGTGAGGAGCTGAGAGGGAGGCAGTACCATCCCTCCTCCTCCTCCTCCTCCTCCTCCTCCTCCTCCTCTCACTGGAACACATGCATCGCCTGTGGTTGCAGAGGCAAGCGAGAACTGGCCGGGTCTTGAGGGTGAGGCAGCAGAGCCGGGAGCCGGTGGCAGACCGCTGCCCCCACCGCCGCCTCCGGAGACGCCAGTGTTGGCGTTGCTGTTATTCGAGTTGCTGGAAGAGTCATGTTTTTTCTTGGAACTGTTGAATTTCACACTGCCCGAGTCCTTCAAATTTAACTTCTCCAACAACTTGCTTATCGGCCTGTCCATGATGAAGCCTTCTCCTGTTTTGTTTTTTTTACCTGTCCGGTCAAAGTCAAGTCTTAAAACTCACCACCACTTCCTCCTTAAATTACAGACGAATGTGCTCAAATACAGTGTGGATATACACAGCAGAACTAAAAAAACTAAAAAACGTTCAAGTAAGTCTACTTTTCACTACGACAGATGAAAATGGTTCAAAACTGGCCTTGAAACAGACACAAACCTTAATAAAAAGGACCCTTATGTACACTCAATAAATACAAAACAGATAAATAAGACTTCTTAAGACATTTCAGGGTGGTTACATGACTTAAGTCCTATGAGTCATCTGGTTTGCCTTCATGTGGATGATCCACTGGCACATGGAGGCTGTGGTGAAGAAGAATCCATTGGATTATCAGACAATTACTAAGAGTTCAAGTCAATCCAGCCAGGAAGTGGGAGACACATACATCCAGGACACTTCTGAGTGACCTATGGTCGTGGAGGGCCTCCTTTGTGGCCCCTCATGTGGCTCCACATCTGCATCTTCTCTGGGAGTGAAACCTTCAGTGAAGTCTGTGTGATGTGCTGTGTTTGTGTGTCTCTCTGTTTGAGTGTTACACACACACACACACACACACACACACACACACACACACACACACACACACACACACACACACACACACACACACACACACTCTGAGGAAACAGAACTAAACTAAAACATCATTCACTGTAACTGTAACGTGCAGCCCGTCCCGTGCATCCGGCTGCTTTTATCATTCACGTTTTTTTTTCAAAAGGGGAGAAAAAAAAAAAAAAAAAAAAAACCCTCCTGTCCCGGGACTCGACCTGAAGAGTAGCGGAGAAGTTTGAGGAAACTGCTGCGTTCACATCCCCGCAGACCGGTGCCGGACCAAACGAGCCGCTGGAGATACACTCAATCCCTCCCGTGTGCATTGCACGGTCGACACAACTTTGTCTTTCTTTCTTTCTTTTCCCTAAATAACCACTTACCTCCCCCCGCTCTGCAGAGGCGTCAAGCTCACACGCTGCAAGCTTCCACGCGTTTCACAATAAAATCATTACTTGCAAGCTGTTATATTTAAAGGTAACAAAAATCATATACGAGTCGCTGAACAGCTTTGGTTTTAGGATTATTAATCAAACACGTGTTTTATAGTAAAATAACACGTAAGTTGTTCTTTATTCAGCACTTTATTCGAAAGCAGCTATACGCGTTGGTTTTATTCTGAAGGGCAGAGCGCTGCTTTGCGTTCCATTGGCTGGTTCAGCTTGACGCATCACTGCTGCTTTATCACGCCGCGGCGGCTCGTTTCCCCCCACAGCGGCCGGGACACCTTTCCACCAGCCATGACTGTTTCGTCATTCATACGCAAAACTCCCCCAGAGGATGAGAACGCTCCGCCGAGACCTGCTCTTTACAACAAGGAGAGAAGAAGAGATGTTCATAAGAAATGATGTGTTCATGTTTAGTTTCTGAGCATTGGAACTAGTATTCAGGGGGAAATAACCATAATGTCCACTCACTGGGTTTCTCCTGAAGCTTTCAGCCACAGGATCTTTAGTTAGTAGTTGTTTAACCAAAATAAATCATTTTAAATGAAGACTTCCCACGCAATGCCTTAGCAACAACTGAGGTCATGTCTTATGCGTGGGGGTTTGGCAGAAAGTAGCAATGGTTTAAAAATACTGCCGGCAACGAGTATAACTTCTGTACTCAAAACCATACTAAGTATTAGAATAGAAATATAACTAAAGTACAAAAAGTAAAAGTAGGCCTACTCATGTAGAAAAACAATAGCCTATATATTATATCACTGGCTTATTAGTGGTGTATCCAGGTGTACTGATCTCCCATGTTGTATCAGGTAAAGCACATAAAGGCCTTTAGGAAATACTGCTGGATAGTTTAATCCGTTATAATATGTCATAATGTATTAATACATGTATCTTAGATATTACTATTTTGTATTCTATTTGCAAAATAACTAAACAGATGTATTGAATTAAAAAGTAGAATAGTTTTCCATCTGGAATAGTTGAGTATAAATGGATATACTCATGTATGGTACAAGTACCTCATTATACTTAAGTATACAGACTTTGGAGAGAGTGGACTCTGTTCCATGCCACCACTGGGGTCTGAGTCCCCTGAAGTCACTTACTTTTACATTATGACTTTTTAAAGCTTGTAGGAGGTGTTTAAATGTATTAGATGACTGTGAAATAGCACAAAAAGAAACAAATATGATACATTTTACTACTTTTTGATGCAAGAAAAACAAACAAACAAGAAAGCTCAAATAAAAGTAAAGTAGGGATAGATTATTCAAAGCTCTTTTTTAACTCAGCTGTCACAAAGTTCTTCACAATAAAAGATAAAGGAGAGAAAAATGTGTCTTTTTGATTTAGTGTTTGGTTAAAAAATGATCTGTCTTACAGTGGGGGTGCAGAACTGTGACTCAATACCTCAATATTTCTAAAACCCTTTTAACCATTAGCTTGGTTTTTATTATGACTGAGCACTGGATGTAGATGTATTCATGTGGGTGCGGCTTTGCACAAGCTTAAACGTTGACCTGACCACCAAGACAAACCACCGCTGTAAACAATTCTGTTTTCAGAAAAGCCATTATTTTGTTTTCCTCATATAACTGTAACCCCCAAATCACAAACAAAACCAAGCGTGCTGCTGTCTTGACTATTCTGTTTAAATCTCGTCTGTGCAATAAACCTTAATGTAGGCTATAACCTTTAATGTTTTAAACCAGTGGTGGAAAGTACAGTAACTCAAGCACAGTGAATACAACTTTGAGGGCGGCAATAGCATGAATATTTTCATTTTCTGGTAGTTTATACTCTTACATACAAGTGAGAGGTACATATTGTGTACTTTTTACTCCATTACTGCAAATTAAGATATTCCACCCAAAACATATGATCATCTTATTAAATATTACATCCTTAAAGATGAATCTGACAACTGTATATAGATCAGTTAGAATCAGCTACTCGTTTGCCCGTAAATGCTGCCCACACAAATATAATAATAGATTAATATGACGTACAGTACCAGTCAAAAGTTTGGACACGCCTTCTCATTCAACTACTTTGAAGAATCTAAAATATAAAACTATATTGTAAGTCGCTTTGGATAAAAGCGTCTGCTAAATGACTGTAATGTAATGTAATGTAATAAAACATATTCTGGTTTGTTGAGCATTTGTTTGTTTACCACATCATTCCATATGTGTTCCTTCATAGTTTGGATGTCTTCAATATTAATCTACAATGTAGAAAAAAATTAAAAATAAAGAAAAACCATTGAATGAGAAGGTGTGTCCAGACTTTTGACTGGTACTGTATGTGTAATAACACATTCAGCATACTGAGCTCAATTTAAGATGCATTGCTTTTATGTGTAATGGATAAGTCTAACCAGTGGCACTACTTTTAGTTGAATTAAAAATACCAATGCTTCCTCCATAACAGTTTAAAACACTCAGTAGTCGCTGTTTCTCTTCATTACACTTTAAAAAAAAAAAATCATTTTCAAACCCCGTCGTTCGGGCAACGGCACTACTTTATTGTTCCACCAGCCTGTGGAATGTGCGGAGGGACACCGACGAGTGAGGCGGCTGGCGAATTTTTTCGGCCTGTCTGAGTTCTCCAAGGAAGATACAGAGTAAACATCCAGCTACTGTTTCAGGCTGGCTGGGGACCTTATCAGCGCCGAGGCCCAGGCTTTGTGGCAGTTAGTGGACACACCTAAACACACCAAGGCCCTGATAGAGTGGCTGTTTGTCCGGCTGTCTGTGTGGCCCCTGAGTCCCCCCACCACCCCTCCACATGGAGCCTTTCATGGCCCCTGTGGTTCAGTCCCAGCAGCTCTGCAGACTCACAGTCCACCTCACAGGCTGCGAGTGGGAACTTGCCTGAAAAGCTAACAGAGAAATTCTTCTGAGCTTAGTAGCGGAGCACTTCATACAAAAACAATACTTTGAAGAGCAGCTGTGCTCTGTCTGCATTTCTGTTGTCTCTAGGCCTAATATCTCCAGAGAAATGAACTTAACTCACCATCTATCTCAATCTTTTCCCATTTAAAGTACCAGTCAAAAGTGTGGACACACCTTCTCAGTCAACTACTTTGAAGAATCTAAAATATGAAACCTGTTAACATTTTATTGACTTAATTAACTGTTTTCTAATATTATTATTATTATTATTATTATTATTATTATTATTATTATTATTATTATTATTATTATTATATTATTATTTGTATGGACTAAAAGTAGTCGAATATTATTTATATACAGTACCAGTCAAAAGTTTGGACACACCTTCTCATTCAACTACTTTGAAGATTATAAAATATAAAACATATTAACATTTTATTGACTTAATTAACTGTTTTCTATTATTATTATTATTATTATTATTATTATTATTATTATTATTATTATTATTATTATTATTATATTATTTCCTAAAACTAAGGCATAAATGGTGTTAAAGGAATATAGTTTTTACTCGTTTAATTATTTAATTATGTATTTGTATGGACTAAAAGTAGTCGAATATAATTTATCTACAGTACCAGTCAAAAGTTTGGACACACCTTCTCATTCAACTACTTTGAAGATTATAAAATATAAAACATATTCTGGTTTGTTGAGCATTTGTTTGTTTACCACATAATTCCATATGTGTTCCTTCATAGTTTGGATGTCTTCAATATTAATCTACAATGTAGAAAAAAAATAAAAATAATGAAAAACCATTGAATGAGAAAGTGTGTCCAAACTTTTGACTGGTACTGTATGTGTATTTGTTGTAATCACATGCAAAGGCGAGTTCAAGCATAAACACGTCTGTTTGACTTTTCCAGCGAAATGTGGCTTCTGTTATAAGTAATTTCTGGAGAAAAACAGTGTTAAACAAACTTGAAGAGTCTCTCCAGTGTTTATAGCATTGCACAGATTACACAAACAATGGTAAAAAAATGCAAAGGGTCTAATATCCTGAGTCTAAAGTATGGACCAAGCTCCAAAACTTCCCTGAGTGAAAGCTCCCAAATTAAATCTGAGAAGTCACAAGATGAATCAGGCTGGAACAAGACAGATAAAATACAACATTTCTCCCAAGACATATTGTTGATCCCGTCAGACCTCTACAAGTCCTTGACAATCACATTGTGTAAAGGGTCAAAAGCTAGACACTCCCTGTCACATTGTTTTCTGGTGTAACTTTTAGTCTCAAACTGAGATAGCCCCGATGACATCACTGTGACATCACCAGAATTATTGTCTTTAGACTTGACAAAGCTCACCCATAGCCTCAGGAGATGTTATTCAACTGTGAAAACTACTCCTCATGTCACCTGACTTTGACATGTAAAATCAGTGGAAGGCTCCTTTAATGTGCTAATGACATCTCTAATAGATTATTTCCTTTCTAATAAAGCCCAATTGCAGATAATCAGGACATGTTTCCTTCACGGGGATAACAGCAAAGCAAGGCAGTTTATATCTTTCATTACAGGTGAACTTTACATTAAAGATGCATACAGCAACAGCAGGTATTGTGTAGAATAAAATACAAGAAAATGCACCAACAACAAAGACAAAAGGTCTGTTTAAAAATTGATGATGGTTAGAGGTAAGGCACTGAAAAAATGACATAAGTATAAATGAATAAATAAATAAATAAATGCATAAATAATTGTATAAATAAATACAGGAATAAATAAATAAATGCTTAAATAAATACAGTAATAAATAAATGCTTAAATAAATACTGAAATAAATAAATAAAAGTATAAATAAATAAGCAAATGCTAAAATAAATATGGAAATGAATACATTAATCTATAGATAAATAAATAAAAGTTAATAATCAAACAGGACATAAATAGATACATATCCTACATTTATTTCTACATTTCTTTTCACTTACATTTATGCATTTATTTATTTATTTATACTTATGTCATTTTTCGTCCTCCATACTGTTATAGGGCACTGGGGCAAAAAAAAAAAAAAATGCTATTTGGCCTCTATTGAACCCAAAATGCCTCCACCACCTGCTGCCCTGTATGTACACTGTTTCACTGAAGTTCCCATCATGCTCAGTGCATAAACATCTGTACTGCTTGTGGTGCTGTACTGTTTCTTTGTTAAGATAAGATAATCCTTTATTAGAAATGTGCAGGCTTACAGCAGCAGAGAGTAAAGTGCACACAAGAGACATAGTAAAGAGAGACAAGATAAAAAAAAAAAAAAAAAACCCAAGTATTATAAATAAGCAATAAAAACAGTAGAAAAACACAATAACTGAAATATAATATTTACAGACAGAAAAAAACTATTTTAACTATTTTATTTGTTGTTGTTGGAAATAAAAACTAAAAAAACCTTTGCAAAATCAATGTTAAAAAAAAGAAAAAATATATATTGTCACTTTCAGATTTTTTTAAGCTATAAAATCCCCTTTTTTCAATAAACTGAGCCACCTCTGTGCAGCTTTAGCCCCACCTGGTGGCCAACCCGGAAGTGCGCAGACAACATGGCGGCCCCCGTGAGGACAGTGTGCTGCTCAGGTGAGACAGAGGTTATTCAGGTAAACTGATGCTTCTGAGACCCGTTAAAACCCTTAAAGTGGACCTTCGTTGCTGCAAATATCTTCTTGTACTTTGATACAGCTGTCTGCAGGAAGAAACGCCATTAATGCAGTAAGAGAGACTACAGAGGCTAATGCTAATGCTAACAGTTGGAGCAGCATTTGTTATGTTGAGGGTTATTTCAGCTGACAGACTAGCCAAAGAAAAGTAACCACTCATGAGGTTGTGCTTCTTGTGAACAGATCTGCATGTGTCATGAGATCATAGTGTGTAAACAGGATATCCTGCAGACTGCAGCTGATTGTTGTTGTCTAGAGGAGATTTAACAGGCTGTTTCTATTGTGTTTAACAGTTTTGAGGCACTGCAGCAGGCAGTTCAGCACAACATGTGGAGCTCAAGGTGGGGAGAAATGGAGGAAAGAGTAAGTTCACTGTAAACACACTGATGTGGTGTCCCTTCTCTTTTATCTCTTTATTTTTGAGCAGGTTTTAAGTATGTAATTCAATGGAAAAGTGACTTTATACAGTACCAGTCAAAAGTCTGGACACACCTTCTCATTCAACTACTTTGAAGAATCTAAAATATAAAACATATTCTGGTTTGTTGAGCATTTGTTTGTTTACCACATACTTCCATATGTGTTCCTTCATAGTTTGGGTGTCTTCAATATTAATCTACAATGTAGAAAAAATGTACAAAAACCATTGAATGAGAAGGTGTGACTGGTACTTTATATTGACATTAAAAGTCAGTATGCAGACCAAAAAAAATCTTGATTTGCAATTAGACTGTTGCAGTTGAATCCTTATTTATTTGAAATTTAGTTTGGGTATATGCATCTCTACAGCACCCAGTCGACTGACATGATAAGAGGATTTGAAGTGGTAATCCCTTAAGGGGAAATCTACTAATTTACACATCAAAGTCAGTTTACAGGTGTTAGGAAGTACTACTGCATACAGAAGATGTGTACAGCCTTTTATGGCTTTATGTGTTTGGATTGGAGTAGGGTGACCAAATGAGGATGGCTTACAGTGCATTCAATTACAGTTCTCAAACAGTAAAATATGTGAAAGTCAAGTACGGTCAGGTACTATTTTTGACTATAAACTCAAAGTCAACTATCTGTCATAAGTAAAAAATATAAAGACTGTGTTGTATTTAACAGTGTGTAAATCATTATTATATTTTGGCTATATTTCCTTCCGTAAATGTCAATTGATAAACAATGAAGCAATTTTTTCGGGAAGGCTGGATCTATGAGGTTAAAAAAAAAAAAATTCACATTAGCTGCTGCACCTGAATCTCCAACCTAACTGTCAGGGGCTGTGTTGCATTGTGGGCAATGTAGGCGCCAGTAAGAATAATTTGTGGGATTTAAAAAAAACACGATATCGCTGGTTCATCTGCACTGTTTTTGATTCTTGTTGTATCCATAGCTAGCCATTGTGACCCCCAATGTTATAGAAAATTCCAATTCGACAATGCAGTGTGGTTACCATGGTAACGGCGAGTTCGATAATACTACAGCAAACAGTGCTTAAGCACCTATTTATAGCTATAGCCAATCTGACTTTTGTACAGAAAATATATACTTAGGCACAACTACTCCCATTCTCTGTTTCTACTTTTTCATAACGTTTGTGTTTTCTTGCAGACATGGACTTGCCCGAAGTGGCACAGAATATGGCCCTCTGACAGATCTGCCTGATTGGTCATTTGCAGGTATTTATTTATATTATTTGTGAAGACAGATATTAGGAGGTATTTTCAAGCAACAAAGAACAAAATGATAGTTTGCATAAGGAGGCAGTCAACAGGGATTCACGGTTGTTATTTCAATGTAGGGTAATTAAATTCACTTGACATCGAACTTCTTAATAAATTCTGCTTGCAATATTTGGAGAAAACTGTGTCCATGTTGTGCTCTACTTGAAGCACATTTTATAATTTCCTTTTAATGTTTGTGGAACTGAAAAGATGGGAGACCAGCACCTCCACTGAAAGGACAGCTGAGAAGAAAGCAAGAGAGGGAAGCTTTGGCAGTGAGTATCAACACCTTTAGACTTAAAAAAAAAAAAAGAAATCCTCTTCCTTTTTTTAATCTTCTTGTCCCTCTGTTTCATACATGATTTTGTCTGTAACCTTTGCGCTCTTTTTTTTTTCTCACAGAGACGCATCGTGATGCTTGACTCGGAGGTGGACAAAGGAATCGAAGCGTGGAGTGAAAAACAGAAAGAAGCCAAACGACTGGAGGAGCACAAAAAGTCTCTCTTACTCAAACCTAAAGGGAAGTTGTTAATGAAGAACAAATCTCAAAGTTAGAGACATGTAATCACCGTAGTCACGTAGCCATATCCTTATTCTGATTCATTCATATATTTATGAGGACTTGTGGGTTTTCTTCTGCTTTACTGTTTGTTTTCACTCTTCATGGATTTCTGCAATAAATGTTCCAATTTATACTTTAAATATGAATCTGTTATGATTATGTGTTTGTTGCCTAGATCTTTTTACAGATATCATTCTGAGTTAATGTCCCTCAGCTTCCACTAGAATGCAGCATTTCTCCTTTTGTGAGGCAGTGTGGAGGCTCAAACGCCATTTTGTCTGGATTTGGGCTCAGAGAGGAGTTTTGTTGAGCGGGCAGAGGAAGGGAGGAGCTGGGGAACATAAAGTAGCTCTGATTCAGGATCTGCTGGGTATGAGTATGTGTTTAAACAGAGAGAGAGAGAGAGAGTTCACACCTTGGCATGCTGTTGTAACTCAATGTTATTACTCAAAGTACATGACCAAGCTGCTTAGTTAAGTTTAAGTAGAGAGCCATTAAAAAGAAAATCTTAAGTAACGCCATCACCAGAATAATTGACAATTTGCAAGATTTTATTAGCTAGAGTGAAGACAAATCTGCTCCAATATAAAAAGTAATTAATACCTGGCAGTAAAGGGGTGTTTCTAGCGACATCTTGGCTCATATCATGCGTTGTGTTACTCATTTAAAGCAGCTTATTTGTTTCGTAGGGCTTCAATACCAACAGAGAGGAAAAAGTCTTGAGTTTTGAATGTGCTTTTCTGCAGCCTGGTGTCTGGTAAGATGATTAGCCTGCCGCAGCCAAGTTGCATCCCACAGAAAGTGATATTTTTCTAGTATCGACTCAAATTTTTAAGCTCGCCGAAGTCTTCATCAGGCTGCAGAAACACTTATCTATTGCGTCATTGGATTTTAACAGCAAAAAACATAAATCTGCCGCAAAGAATGAAACCTAATTCCAGTTCTTGTGTGTATTTAAAGTCGTTAGAATGTTTTATATCTCTTCTTTAAAAAAAAACCATCATTACCAAACTGATTCATTATTTTGAAGAGAATCAAATTGAACTCTTTGTCGCATGCATTTAAGGTGAAAAGAGACATTTTGCAGAGATGCTGAGCAGCTGTGCCTTTGCAGAGTCAGCACTAATTTAGTGTGACTCTGACTTATAAACAGACTATTTACAAAATGAGGTAACCCTCTCCTCGCCTCACTCTTGCTCTCTGCTCCCTTCCTCCTCACTTCTTTCTCTCCCCCCCTCCAATCTGCCTCTTTTTTTCTTTTTTTCTTCTCTCCCTCTCTTTGTCTTGTTGCAGACTTCAGCAAAGCCCCACTGTAATTAGGGCTGCTAGCCGCTGAGTTGCAGATTCTTTTCTGTGGAGATGGGAGTTTTCTCCCCCCCGCCTCCCCCTTTTCCTCTCCTTGTCTTGACTGTTTCATACCTTGTGACCAAAGGAGCTGACTGTTTGTTGTGTGGGAGGACACTGAAAAGGTCTTAGACGGCGTTAAAGACAAAAATAATTTTGTTGGCATGGCGACATTCTTTTCATTCACACCCACATCTTCACACCTGCACCATCAAAAGACCTCCCGACTGGACCCATAGTGAGAAATGTGACTCCTCATTCTTTCTCTTGATGCACCATTTTTTCACATCCTGCTTCTCTGTGAATGTATTTCTCCTCAACAACCCTCCTCCCTTCCTCCTCCTCCTCCTCCTCCTCCTCCTCCTCCTCGTGTTGTTTTGGTTTTGGGGGAAATGAGAACCAGATGTTGCTTATTGTGCAGAAGTCAGCGATTGTGAGGGAGGGTTGGTGGGTGAGTGCTTCAAGGGGGCGCTAGGTGAGGTCAGTCTGCCCCGGATGGAGGGCGAAGGGTGAGGCAGAGGTGGATGTATCTGTAGTTTCACCCCCGCAGACCAGGAAGAGGGAGGGTTTCCTGGCCGATATGACTGGGATGGGGGTGCAGGAGGATGAGCATCGACCCGGTGCAGAGTCAGTGGGTCTGATTCAGCTACTCTGTTCCCAAAGACCGCTTCCTGACCTGGGTGTGTCTGTAGAGTACGGGGTCAACCTGGGCAGCATGTCTGACCAAATTACACAGCCTGAACGTTTTGAACTTTGATACTATGACTGTATGAGAACTGGCACTGCAGGCTGCAATTATCTTTGTTTGTTGCTAGTTGGACAGTAAACCACGTGGCTTCCTGCGTACTTTTGGTATTTATTTGTTTTTTTTATACAACCTAATTAGTTGGTTTTGGCATCAGGACAGATTATTTTCACTCTTGTTTCATTTCAGTTTGTTAAAATTCTGCTGCTCAAGTGGGAGTTTGTTCTGTAGGAGATGAAGACGAGATTTGCGGGAGAGGAAGAAGTACTCTCATACTTTACTTTACACGTACATGTACCAATAAGTATTATTTACAAAATGTAGCTAAAACAATCTGAAGTTTCATTATGCAGAAAATGTTAGTGCTATATTTTAATTGTAGGTAGGTTGTAACTACTTTATATACCGTTAGTAGTGTAGTCCAATGGTTCCCAACCTGACAAGATAAACCTGAGGGGTCGTGAGGTGATTAATGGGAAAGAAGGAAGATTGAAGAAGTTATGCCTCACAAATTTGTCATCATATTTTAGACTTTAATCTAATCTTTGCTTTTTTGTGAAATATTAGATAATTTGGGCCTCAAATTCAAATTAAACCATTTTAGAAGTTTAGCGGTGGAATAAATCTAGACCACTTTTTGTTACATACATATTTTTTATGGGCATATATGTTTAAAATGTAAAATTAATTTGAAACTAGCCAGTAAAACGAACAACATTTGCCTCTGAAATGTAGTGGAGTACGAATATGAAGTATAATGTTGAAATATTCAAGTAAAGTACAGGAACCTCAACATTGTACTCAAGTACATTTACATTCAAGCACTGGAAGTCATGCAAAACGAGAAAAAGTTACAGTAGATGGTGCCATAATGTAGGTCACCCAAACAAAGTCTAAGGTTGAATTGCAAGCAGCTGTCCTGGCCACTTCCTGCCTGGCGTGGAGAAGGAGTGCTGAGCTGGACGGTTGTTCCTGCACCGCCCAGCCAGGCCGTACGAGTTCAACATTAAAATGGCTGACAGAGAGGAGAGGGAGAGAGAGAGAGGGGAGGAATAGAGAGCAAACATAGCTGCCAAAGGTCTCATCTGTGTTCATGTCCTTGACCTACAAGACGGAGAGCAGATGCTCTCCATCAGAAAAACATGGTCACATCTCCAAACAAATCAAGTGAAATATGTGTGTTTGATTTATTTCCCCTTACTGATCAGCAACATCTTTTACAACATTGAACAAAATTGTATCTTGTCGACTTCTCCGCTTACAAAGAGATGTCATCACTTCAATTTTAGAGTATAACATCTTCAACAGGGCTGTTGGGCAACAAAAAGAGGCACGAGAAAGGTTTCTGTCAACATCATACTTCACAGGACTCATAGTTTCCTTCAAAAAAGAAACTGTAAAACATTCCGAAGGTTTCTGGAAAGAACTACAGAAAGTAATGAGGTTATAATTATAAGGAACATGGAGGCATGACACAGCCAACTAATTCTTCCTAAAGCCTACAGCATTAGTTCTAGTGAGTCTACCAAAGGGTCATCCAATAAATCTTTTTCAGGGTTTGAGAGACAATTAACAGGATAGAAAAGCAGATTCTTTATTTGTTTTTCCTGTATTTTAATGGTTGATATCACCTTGTTGTCTTCAGGCCTAATTGTTCACACTGCATACTTGTTCATAACAAAGTATACAGTGCTTTGCTTTAAGGCATCACAAAATAAAAGCATGGAAACCAGAGACCTAGAGGGTATTTTAGTCAGTGTGGAGCAGCAGCAACAAACAAAGCAAAGAGGAAGTGTGACGCTATATTAAGAAAATAATTACTCAGGGTTTTAGGGTAATTCATGTGAAAAATCTTGAACTGCCAATAACTCGAATAACTTTTTTTAGAACAGTTATTTCCAGGGAAATGCCTGTGAAATTGTTGGGAAATAGTTTTCCTCAGAAACATTACAGAAACATTACCGACATTAAGCAGTGATTGAAGGACAGTCTCTCTGCACGCGGCTGCTGCAGTCTTTTAATATTTGCAAAGTTGTAACTAATTACTTTATTAATGGTTAATTCATAAATTGTTAATTCTTTCCAGATGTTTTGTAAATCATCAGTAAGATGATCTTTGGCTGGTAATAATGCCATTCTAATGTGTTTCAGCAGCATCTATGGATTCCAATGAAGGATGAATTCTCCAAAACAGTTCTTGTGCATGAGCAGAATCCACTGAGACCAATGGAAACACCGGGTGACAGAGAGAGAGGGAGAGAGAGAGAGACAGTTTGGCCAGTGACAGGAGGCAAGTGGATCAACAGATGTGAGCAGAAAAAAATAGAAAAGGTCAGTTTATTTTAGTCCGCATAAGCTGCACTATATCAACAATATCTCTACAGTGTCTCAGTAACTGACAAACAGATATATAGTTGAATTCAGTTCAAACAATCAAACTAATTATAAAATCTGTATGAAGTAATATATTTTTTCTACATGATGTTTCGACCAAGAAAAATGACATCTACTCCAGTTGAAATATCTTCTTTATCACATTAAACGTGTTTCTAGCTGCCCTCCATTGGTTTAACTTCTCTCCTTTCTGCAGTGATGTAGAAACGTACTTCAGGGTGTGTCAGTACACTGTGACATCACTGTTGAACGCTTGCGCAAGGACGTTTTTTACACAGTAATTGAGAGTGCTTTGAAAACTGGAAACAGTTAATGAGAAAAAAGTGCAAAGGTCGTGTGTTCTGGAATATGTCATTTAAATAAAAATAGTGTTTTTGAGAGACTAAACCTTTATTGCATACCAACCAGATTTTCAGCAATTCCCAATTATAAGTCGGTAGTGGTTTTCCGTGACCTTGTGGTTGCTGTTGTTTACCGCTACACTGAGAGTATGTGAAGAGTTAAAAAAAAAAAATAGCTAGAGGAAAAAATGGGTTGACGGGGGGAGGAAAGGAAAGAGAAAAAAAGAAAGAGTGCAAAAACAGACCAGAGATACTTGTGGTGAGAGGAGTGGTTTGAGACTGAAGCCTCATAAAAAGAACAATTTTGCAGTGGGTGAGGAAATAAGAGAGAGAGAGAGAGAGGGAGGGAGGGAGGCTGCTTGCAAAGGGATTCTTGCTGATAGAAATGTGCAGAGAGAAAAATATCCCCGAACCTATCAAATCATTTCTTTTTTACTGCCTTTTCTCTGTTTTTCGGTCACATGTTTTATAATTTATTTCCAGTGGAGACATACAGGGCTTAAACTTTTTGTTTTTGTATAAACTCAAACACACACAGACAGACAAACAGTACACACACACACACACACACACAGACAGACAAACACACACACACACACACACACACACACACACACACACACACACACACACACACACACACACACACACACACACAGATAAACAGTACACACATATGCAGCTGGTCTTGGCCGGGATGTTCAGATGTTTCATGAATACCAGATGCTCAGTTGGAAAGAAGTTCTCCGAAAAAATGTGAGCGTTCCATCACTTTTTCCGACTCGTTCCTCGACACATGATTGCTGGCTCCACGTCCAAAACAAACCAGCGGTGGTGTAACTGTATCCAGCCTGTCTTTGTTTCCTCCTTATTTTGTTTTTCGTACAACACTGCATTGTTTCTTAATTACAGATTTATAACACTTGTTTGCATTGTTAGCTTGGGGATTTGATTGTACAGAGTTCAGGTAATGGCTGTAAAATGTTGACATAAATCATTATCATTTGTTCTTTTACATTTATAACTACTTGTTATGAATTAGATGACAACAACTTCTGTCACATTGTTGTCCCATAGAGCTGGACCTAGTGGAGAAAGAGAAGGACTACAAATTGAAAGAAATGGCAAAAATAGCAGATGTTTATCTGGCAACAGCTCAGGCTGAAACGAAATGAACAGGAATGATGAAATCATCCCAAACAAACAATGTCTGCCAGACTCTTTCATCACAAACTTAGAAACATGTCAGTAAGAAATGGGAGTGACAGTTAGCCCCCATGTTCCATCATGTCTTTTAAAGCGCACAATGGTAATTACAGGCAAAGTACATCATACAAATGACAACACAGTAGTTTTAGCATGTAGCATGGAGCTGGGAAACGGACTCAATTAAAGCCACACAAGCAGAATGTTTGCCTAAAAGGAAGCACGGATACAGGAAATGATTATGAGACATTGTAAAAACTAAAAGTATTCTATTTCCAAAAGTTCAGATTCAGAAACAGTTCAATGCCAAGTAGGTTTGTTTGGTTGCGTCCATGTTTTTTTTTGGTTAATTACTCAAACAGAATTTCCTTCAGAATATTTGTGGTGTTACATCTGTTTTTGTTATCTGGAAAATATTTAATATCTAAGTTTTTCTTTTTCATTTTTGGGACGTGTGGTTGGCTTAAGTTTTGCATTTCGTATTTTGCTTTTTTTAACGTTTTTGTGTTAATCCACTGATAAAGAGAATATCAAAACTTTTCACTTTATCAAATGAAATACAAAGGTAAAAACAGGCAGAAAAAAAAATCTCATTCCATTTTATTGATATGATCATCATTATAAATATCATTACCATTATCATTGTTATAAACTAAATGAATTCACCTTCAATTTGGATTTATGTAAAAAAAAAAAAAAAAAAAAAAAAAAAAAAAAAAAAGCACCATCAAAGTTCATAAATAGCATTGCTTGTTTTTCTGTGCCGACATCTCTGTAATTCCAGGTGTTTCAGAGTAAAAAGAAACTCCCTGAACTCACATTGAGCCCCCTGATCTAATTCATCACATGCTTGAGTGTAAACTGGGATTCATTTCAACCATTGTCACGTTACGCCTCTGTCCAGCAGGACTCCAAATGACAATGTACAAAAGCAACAAAAAGAAAAAAGTCCCTATAACTTTACCAGGAGAACAATAATAACAATAACCATACTTATAATAACAACAATTTCCCATAACAACGATAATAATTAAAAAAATTGCACCATATTGTTGGAAACTGTACCGCTTACTGACACATTTTTGGACAAGCAGCTCTGCTCCTTATTGGTCGACAACAAATGTACTGGAATGTTTGAGAACTGAAATAAAACGTTTTTTGTAAGAAAAATATTTTTCCCGTCTGACTGCTTACACTGAGAGAAGAGTTAAAAAAAGGATTCTAGTTTTGTACCATCTTTGTCTTTTAGAGCCTCCAGCAGCATCAAGGTATTTTGGTAGACGTAATCTTGGAAAAACAAATACTTATAACAAATCCTAAGTATGCATGTTCAAAAGTCTGCATCAAACAATACTGACACTGTTCAAAGGGTACGTGCTGTTGTACTCAGCTCCATCAAACACAAAGCAGGCAATAATAACTGAAACTGAATATGGTCAAGTTAAGAGTTTAGCAGATGGAAAATAATCATATTAGCAGTAGGGCTAGGTATAGATTTGATCATTTTTAATGCTAGTGTGGATACGATATTGATAACAAATATCAAAACAATATTTTTTCCAGAACCTTACTTTGAGAAATATGAGCATTTTTCCATTAACAAGAAGTTCTTAATAAAATGGTCAAAATTGGCAGAATTTTGTATAAAATCTGAAAATATTTGATGAAAATTAAGTAAACAAGGTTACGTATCTGACCATAAATTTAATGACAACTTGACAGATTGTAATACTTTGTGCAGTTGACAAATTTTAAGCAGTACTAGAAAAGTATGAGGTGCGATACCCAGCCCTACTTAGTGGTAAAATAAAATATTTTAAGAAATACTGCATTGCCCAATATCCAAACTTTGCCAAAACGATGGATTCAAGAGGACAAATGTCACGTTGAAATTAATTTCAAACTGCCCCAAAAAAACAAACAGCAAATGTATTTCAGAGTCAAAAACTCTTAACAGAAGTGATGAATATCTGAGTAGAACCCAAAAGTGAAACACGGATCTCAATCTTAGACATGAATCAGACAGCAGTTCAGCTGGAGTCGTCCAGTTAAAGGTAATGGAAGGAAGGAGGGAAGTTTTCTTTTTTTAATACCTGGGATGTGAGAGAGGAGAGGCGGGAGGGAAGTCGTTTGATGAGTCTCTTTTTGTATATTTCACTCCTCTATGTGAGATTGTGGGTACGTTGTTAATCTCTGAACACAGAGCACAGAGTACATGTAAATAGTTAACATACAAAATACACATTTTCCTGAATTCAGTTTCTAGGGCCTTTTCTTTTTAATTCTCTCGTTGTGGCAGATACAAACCACCCAACATTAAACACATTGTCCCCCTCCTAATCCTCCATTTTTTTCTCCTCTTCCATTTCTTTCCTCCTCTCAGTTTCCACCTTCACCCGGCCCTCTCTCTCTCTCTCTCTCTCTCTCTCTCTCTCTCTCTCTCTCTCTGTCCCTCTGTGGCAGTCTGTCAATCACCCCCGTCGCTCCGTCTACACCTTGTCCAGGAGGGATCTCTGGCAGTAGAGGAGGCGTCGGGGCGTGCCGTACTTCCTGAAGAACAAAAGCGCTCCCAGAGTGACCACGACCAGCACCAGTAGGAGGAGGGGGATCACCACGGCGACCGGCCCGGCGCCGCGCTGCGATCCGTCCACCTCGATGATGGTCACCTCCTCCCGACCCTTCTTGGGCTCCTCGCCCTCGCAGCCCATCCAGTCGCTGAGCACAGACTTGGGGTAGCCGGACTCCACCTTCATGTACTGGTTGTTGAACTTCCAGTATTTGTTGGCTTTGTAGAAGTAAGTGTAGGCTGAGGAGAGTGGAGAGAGAGAGTTCAGATTTAAATCTGTCACATATTATCTCTATTAACTGATTAATTATTTGGTTTTCTTATATTTAAAATGCTTGTTTTGTCTGATAAACACTTCAGTTTACTATTGCACATGGTAAAGAGGTCTTTGATTATGATGAATCGCTTAATTTTCTGGAGTTGTTTCTGTCTGTAACCGTGATGAGTTCCATGGGGAGTAAAACTCACATCCATCTTCACTCATGATGGCTGCTTTGATGTTTTCCGGCGCACCGCTCCACATGCTGATGGGCTTCGGATAACCGCTGTCCACGGTGCGAGTCTGCTCGTTGAAACGGTAATATCTGCAAAGGACACGAAGACACAAAACTATTAGAGATCTACAGTGTTAGAAAACATTTCTGATGATTATATTCATTCACAACAGGGATACACCAAGGTGCATGTCCTCGCAGTTGTTTTTGGTAATATGGGTTTTTTCTACAATTACACAGAAATTACGTGTTGGGGATTTTCCATTTTCACATATGAAGTAATACTCTTTAACTGAATGAAAAACAAGAGGGACAAAGTGTGAGTAAGAGAAATTAAATGTGGAATGTTTCCTTCATAACAAGTTCACAGATAAGCACGGTAAAAGTACAAGTTGTAACAGGTTACAACAAAAAAGTATGAGCAGTATCTGTTTGGACAAAATGTAAAGAGATTAAATCCATGCATGAATGCTGCAGGAATGCAACAACAATGTTTGATAGAAAAGTGATGAGGAAGTACTCCAAGGCTTTCGTCCTGTGAGATGAGGACGAACTAATTTTTCTTCTCCTCAGAGAGAAATCATTTTCAGAAATGCAAAACTTGATTACACACATAAAAAGTTAACCATACTTTTTAAATGTGTGTCGTAAAACCTCAATAGGCAGACTCACTTGCTGCCTCTGAAGAAGTACGTCTGTCCTGTTGGCGTGTAGAAGAGAGCAGCGTCGATCTTATCTTTGGGTAGACCGGTGCCCAGGTCTTTCAGACTCTTTGGGGAGTCCTTTTCCATGCTGTTCTCTTTGAAAACCCAGTACTTGTCACCTGGAGACGCAAGAAAGAACAAGAGGAAGATCATCAGAAGGGAGACGGAGAACAGAAAAGAAAGATCAGAGGAGATGAAAGACTCGAGCAGCTGCTGTGATTTAATCATCCCCAATCTGGTTTGGAACAAACCCTTGAAGAAGACGAATTTCCCATCATCCCTCTCGTAGGCGGCGTTGATGTTTGAAGGAAGGCCCTTCCAGAAGTGACTGATGGTCATCGGGTAGCCTGGCAACACCTTGTTGTTACGCACACGCCAAAACCACTTGTCCTGCAAACACACACATTCACTCACAGATTAGAAATAATGCATTTTTAATTGCATAGAACAGAGCCATCGTTAACGTTATTACTAACTCCTGTTCCTTCTCTGTTACGACGAGTCAAAACATCTCATTTGAAGGTTTTAGAAAACATCGTACCTTAAACACAAACCTCTCCCCTCTGAGGATAGCGATGGTGTCAAAGTGTCCCTCGCAGATGTCAGGGCCATTGTCAGGGGTGGACGGCATTGTGGGTCGAGGGGGAGGTGGGGGAGGAGGGGGAGCGCCAGACTTGGTCCCTGTGGGGAGGATATGTGTGAAATGGTTAATGACATATTTCAACATATTTATCCACCACCAACTCAACCTCCTTGGTCCAGACTGAAATATCGCCTGAGTGGGTTGCCTTAAAATTTTGATGTTTGCTTTTTTTAAGGCAAAATACCTGCAAAGATAATGACATTCCCATCCGCCTCAGTTGTCTTTTGTGTTTAGTGCTAATTAGCAAATGCTAGCATACCAACGTGCTAAATTAAGATAGGAAAAAATGATAAACATTAGACCTGGGAAACATCAGCATGTTAGCATTTAGCTCAAAGCAACACTGTGACTAAGCATCACAGAGCTGTTAGTATGGCTGTAGACACTCGTTAAAGGAGACATGTGTTGCTAATTTTCAGGTTCATACTATTATTTTGGGTTTCTATTAGAACGTGTTTACATGCTTGAATGTTCAAAAAACACTTTATTTTTCTCTAACTGTCTGTCTGAATAATACTTGTATTCACCCTATTTCTGAAACGCTCTGTTTTAGCGCCTGTCTCTTTAAGACCCGTCCCTAAAAAAACCCAGTCTGCTCTGATTGGCTTGCGAGGAACATCACTGCAGATATCTCCAATAAATTCCCACTTCCTTAAGTAGAACAACTAACCGTAGATTGCCTGGATGCCTCTGCGGTCGTCGTGCGGGAGCTGGAAGTTTTCGGTCTCAAACCACTGGTAGAAGGGGGCCATGATGGCAGAGGGGTCGTTGGAGTGCTCCAGACCCAGAGCGTGACCCAGCTCATGGACCGCAACCAGGAAAACATCATTGCCTTCAGAGAGAGAGAGAGAGAGAGAGAGGGGAAGATAACATTTAGTTTATTTGTTTTCATTTCTTACAGGATCTATATGTGACTGTCTGCTCTTCTCTCTCTTACCCCCCTGGTCCGTGTTGCCGGTGGTCCAGGGCTCGGCGAGGTCAAAGTGCGTGTCTCCGCCGATGCCGTGTCCGGGGAAGTACGCGTGGGCCAGGAAACCGCCCTCACCATCAAACGGTGTGCTGTCGCCGTGGAAACCCTCCGAGAACGAGAGCATGATGTCTGCGTACTTGTCGACCTTGCCTGCGATGCGGCTGTAGGGGATCTCCCTGAAGGTGAGCGGGATCGCGCTCTCCCAAACTTTGAAGGCCCTTCTGATGGCCTCGTATGTGGCCTGCTCTCCGATCTTAGGGGTGTAGTTCTGTATGCTGATGGAAAGGACGGAGGGACGGGGATTTAGGGACGACTCACAGTAATACAGTAATTACATTACAGTCATTTAGCAGACTCTTTGGATAAAAGCGTCTGCTAAATGACTGTAATGTAATAAGGAATGTAATACACTAAAGAGAAGTAATTCAGCAAGTAAAGCACCTTTCAAAACAAAAGAGATTTAGTGCTTCACAATAAAAGCCTGTCAAACATGACTCTAGACCAAGTGTCTTGAATATCTTTAGAATAAAGCAGATCTGACTACTATTATTAAGAAATTAAAATAATGTCAAAAATGCTTTATTCTTTAGTGGTCTGTTTAAGGGATATTTAGAGTTTGGATTTTGAGTTTAAATTTAATTTCCTTAGAGCTAAACAGATAAATGAATGAATAAATTATTAAATTAATTTAATAGATTCTCATATTTTCTTAACATTTTTTTTAACGATGTCGACAACGATTAATCAAGAAAATAGTTTAAAGAATGCAGACTTGATAGTGAGAAAACATTAGTTGTGTGTCATCACCTGCTTAATATATCATATTCACATGTGAGACTTAAGTAGAAAAAGACAGAATTATTGATTAGCGTAGGCGTGTACCTGAAGGTCACCTCTGACTTGTCCCACTTCAGACCCTGCACAGCGTATCTCTTCCTCCTCAGGTTGGTTTTCAGCTCCGGGCCAAACTTGTCTGGGACGCCACACCGCGGCCGGCTCATCGCCCTGGCAACAGCAAAAATCAAATTCCCAGTTCTTAACTATGTAAAATATTCAGGCTCCACTGAAGGACACATTATTTATAGTTAGTAACATCGCTTTCTTAAATTTTCTTAAGCCCAATCTCAATTCATCAAATTATCTGACAACTTGAAAGATTCTAGTATTGATTTAAAATCAATCAAAAAAAAAAGCATTGCTGTCAATCAGGACTCACTCTAACGTGTTGGAGTCGATGGAGCCGGTGACAGTCAAACCGTAAAACCTCTGCATGGCTGATATCGCTGTTTGAATGGACTTTGGTGAGCGGAGGGCCTGAGTTCTGACATCACCTGGAGGCAGGTAGCCATACTGCTGCAGCCAACCCTACAGGAAAGAGAGAGAAGATGATCAATGTCTGTTTGTTTACATATCGATAAAAACTGTAATTATTTCCAGGCGGCACAAAAATACAGGTTATTACAAAAATAATGCACCTCAGAAAGGTACCTCTATGTTAGTTTGAGTGTTTTTTAGCATGAAATGAGAGAAATCCTCTCAGATTTTTCTCCATCAACTTTTATCAACGACCTTGTTTATTCCAAAATAAACCTTCCAGACTAACTACTTGATAAGCCAAAGCAAATAATAAATATATTTTACGAAAATTGCAGTATTTTTGTACTACAAATTACACAAAGAAATAATCATATATTATTATCATAATATTATAACAGTGTTTATTTTGGCATCCTTTATCATTACATCATTATTCTGTTTAGAAGAACATAAGTATCTCCAACAGTGATGAAAAATAATGACGGTGGATGAATGTAGACATTATGATATTTTCTATGAGTATTTTTATATATAACATGTGATTTTGAAAAACAGAAATTGTAATTCTTTGCTATTTTGTGACATTTTACAGACCCAACAATTGATATATTGAAAATATAGATAATTAAATTGCTAATCAGGCAAATATATATTTAAAAAAGAAGGATTGCTGCCTCAACTGATACACTGTTGTATGGTGGCCTGTAGTCTATTTTATGTCAAGATCCTAACAGCAAAATCCTGAGACACCTTAGCCCTAAAACTCTGTGTTTATATAGAATTCTATATTTCCATTACATACAACATGCAAAAGACAAACAACTGCAAAAACAAATTAAAAATGACATGTATCTGCTAAAACACAATTATATTCTTATTACTTTTATTTTATACTACGCAGTCCCTGAAAAAACGAGCTATAGTATTACTTTAGTGTACAATATGGTTTGTACAGTTCCCTATTGTGAATTTGTAGTGTTTTTCACCATCTATGGTATTACTATAGTTATATCTGTTGAAGCATTTCAACATTAATACTATGTAGATTGTTGTAGTATTCCAATTTTCCTCTACAGTTTAAAAGTATTACTATTGTATATTATATATTGTTTGTATAGAACATTCCCATTGTAATACTATGATGATGTTTAAGTATTACTATATTGTCTGTAATGGTATAGCTATAGTGTTTCTGTAGCAGTTTCTATAGTACATACTTTAAGTAATATAACAGTGTTCCCCCTAACGCTTAAAACCAAAATATTAAGCCTGTCTCCACCTGGGTTAAGAGGGAGGTAATAAAATCATAAAGTGAGTTAAAAAAGTCTTTAACACACAAATTATCCTTGGTAGACTTTATTTGCAGAATTACGACATTTGCAAAACAAAAGGGAGTTTCTCAATCTGCTCGTAGTCAGACTTGCCAGAAACAACAGAAAACCACCTGAAAACATCTTAGTCGACAAAACATAATGGATTGGCCGCTTGTGTGAACCTGTGGGTGATTGTGTACTTCCAGTCACCTCAGAGCTTGTTCGGACCTGCGTCTGAGATGCATCACGCAGATTAAATGCCGAATAAGGGAGAAAAAGCGTGTGTGTGTTTTTAGTTAACTCAGCATGTTAAATTTATTGTTTTTTTCTTCATGTGACTGTGACATTATCCTGTTTATGAACTCTTAAAAGCAAACACTGAATCCTCGCATGCTCCCTTGATTTATGCTGAACTCGTTAAAGGGGGAACTTTGTTGTGGGGTCATAAGGAGGGACGAAAGAGGACCCGGGAGCCAAATAAAACACACGATCTGAAAACACTGATGTCATTTCAGTTACGATGACCCAGAAGTCTGTCTAGACGATCGCAGCCAAAGACAACTGGCGGTCGTAACGCTGGAAAAAGTCATATTTTCAGCAACATTTAGGTTCCTCAAAGCTTGAGTTTAAGATCTGCCTGCCTCTGTCTCTCCTCCTCCTCCTCCTCCTTTCTGTCTGCCTTCAAGTCAACCAAAACCACCACTATTTATCTTTACACATGAAAGAGCAGCCTATTCTTTCCACTGCCTGCAGCTGGTGGTCTAAAACTTAAAGGAATAGTTTAATATGTGCTTTCTTTTCGAGAGTTAGTAATGTTGTAATGTCAGTCTGTTAAAAGTGAAGCTGAAGCTGGGAGACATGTAGCTTAGCATAAAGACTTTAGCATTAGTAGAGAAGAGCCATTAAGTTAGTGAACTTAAAATATCCATTATGCAACAACATCAACAAGCTAAAACTGAATGAATTGAGCTGAAGGTTGTGTTTTATCGGCTATGAATTCTACTTTTTATTCATGAGAAGATCATTGTGTTATTTCTTCTTTCAATAGTCTTACACTCTCGCTTTAAATCTCACCAATTAACACATTTGTTTAATTTGTACAGAAACCAAAGTGTAAAAATGAACAGTTGTGGTTTTTAAAGCGGCGTTTAGGCGTGACGGACCCTAAATCCTTTCGAGCTGGCGGTAGATATCATAACCGTAAGACAGAGCCAGGCTAGTCGTTTCCCCCCCGTTTTCACTCTTTGTGCTAAGCTAAGCTAACCAGCTGTGAGTTTTCGCTGCATATTCAACGGACAAACATGAAGTGTGGTGTTAATCTTCTCATCTCATGAGTTGTAGAAGCTTAAGTGCATCTTGAACTATGTGTGTTTCCACTTATGTATCTGCACACACACACAGAGTTGACGCACATCTTCATCTCCACCACTGATTAGGGTTTTTTGGAATTATCCCCCGAATTCCTTCATAAGCGTCATACAAACCTCAGATATCTCTCTGATTCCACCATTAGTGCTGTGTTTCTCTCTTCAAGCCTTCCACCGACAAGTGAAGGGAAAAGCTGGGGGGGGGGGATGGAAATGTAGGGACTGCATAGGCCGGACTACCTGGTCGTGTCCTGCCTGGGTGCACACACACAGCTACTGTTAGTCATGTGCTGGGCAGAGAGGCCAGAGAACAAGGTTCACTTATGACGACCCGCAGAGAGGCAACTTATCCCCCTTCTCTCCATCTCTGCATATCCCCCCCCCCCGCCACAATTTCTTCTCGATTATTTAAGCATTAATCTAATTTACCCCCTCCCTCCGCCGACTCTCTCTGAGTCAATCTGCCTGCAACACCAACCAAATTGACTCTCTCTGCCTCTCCACTGACTGCTGCTAGTGTGTCCTGTGGCTCCAGTGTGGTGACGCGTCTGCTTCTATAAAAACACTCCCCCGAAAAGTCTCCCCCCCCCAACACACACACCGACAAGACCTCCACTTCTCTCCCGCTAGTCCCAAACTACTCCACACATAGCCACCACCGTCTCCGGTTGAGACGCCAGGTATCCCAGCATGCACCCCTCCTCCCTGGAACTCCCAGCAGCCACCATCAAAGCTTCTATTTATTGAGACTTGTACATGGCTGGTATTGTTGGTCTCGGTGTGGCTAGGTTAGCTCGCTACACGGCCATGTGTGGTCAAAAAGGGCTGGCTGCTGGTTTGGTAAACACACCACTGAGTGTGTGTGTGTGTGTGTGTGTGTGCAGTGACGTGAGGTCTGAATGTATAATGCACAGACACTGAAACACATGATGGTGATGACAACTTGGTGGAAGAGGTTGTTTCAGTGGATTGTGTGACCCTACTATGACCTTACTATCTTATATAGAACTTAAGAAATTACTTAAGTGTACAGAATTTGATCATCTTTCATCATTACATCATTTAAAAAAAAAAAAAATGGCAAGCATTCAACTGTTCCCGCTTCTTAAATGTGCAGATATGCTGCTTTTCCTCATCTTAAATTCTACTAAACTGAATTTGTTTGGGTTTGGATGGCTGGCTCGACACAGTGGTCAATATAAATATGTTGTTTTTGGTTTCAGGGGAAATTGTGATGGGTGTTTTTCACCATTTCCTGCCATTCCATAAAACAAATCTGTAGATTATTACATGATGAAAATCATCAGTTGCAGCTGGAAATTCCATGAAGGTGTATCATCACTTGCACAATTTACATGTGAAAACTTTATGTTAGAGGTCTAAAAAGTGTTTTTTCTGACTTTTCATGGTACAAATAATTCACCAATTATTTGAGAGAAGCTGAGAACAGAACAATCTACATTTTATGACAACTAAATCCTAAATGCGTACTTCACCATGGCTGTATTCACTTGCAAGGGGGCCTTGGGACAACAATGAGTAGCTGGGCCCCCATTAACCCTCCATTCCTCCCACAATGTGTGCAATCTGTGTAACTTTTCTAAGCTAGAACAGCACCCCATGGTTCTAGTTGCTGTGTGGTAATTTTATAACAGGCCCTCTGGTCTACAGAGTATATAGAGTACCAGGTGTGTAATAAAGGTTTTAAAAGTAGATTTTAACACAGATATCCTCCTCAAGCTACAACCTCAAGATAAACACAGCAGGACAGTCTTCAGTTGATTTCTGGATACAATTTTTAAAATTAAATTAGCATGAACTAGTTTAAACACAGTTAATCTGGTGCGTTCAGGAACCCTGCAAAGTTTCCTAGTATGTACTCCATAACACTAAATCACTCAATCCAGAGAGAATCAACAATTACAAAAATATGACGTGATGCTGGTAAGCATTCATGTGATGTCTCAATGTCATGTCGCGCATCACAGGAAAGAAATTGGAAAAAAAGCACAAACCACAACTTCCTACAAGTGTTATTAACAAAAAGAAAAATAAATCCCCCTAAGCATATTTAACTGCTGTGAAAAACATAAAGAATGATTTTTTTTTAGGAAGTGAAACTGTCATTGCGTGGGAACATTAATCATGTGGGTGGGTGTCTTTATTTATGACATATATACTGAAAGAAAACAGGAATTAAATATAATAAGGATGTGAGTTAGTGTATATTTAACCTATATGCACTAAGTACTGCAGTAAAGTCTGTCTTTTTGTGTCAAA
This sequence comes from Anoplopoma fimbria, assembly GCF_027596085.1. Taxonomy (NCBI): domain Eukaryota; kingdom Metazoa; phylum Chordata; class Actinopteri; order Perciformes; family Anoplopomatidae; genus Anoplopoma; species Anoplopoma fimbria. Next base: position 21,481,828 of record NC_072455.1, on the reverse strand, counting down.
ACACAATTTCTTTCAAGCTGCAATGTTTTTTTTAATGTCAATAAGTATTTTTCTAGCCAGACAAGTGAGTTGGAGGCTTTATTTCCTGCCTTAAAAATCTCATCAGCAGTGAAGAGAGAAAATGGACAGAAGAAGATGATCTAAAGTACAGAGTTACATTAGCGGAGGAGCGGTAAAGACATTAGAAGGAAGAGCGATTAAAGAGATGTGGGGGGAGAAAGAGAGAGAGAAAGAGAGAGAGAGAGGGGTTTAGGCTGAATTTTAATCTGAGGGACTGAGTCAGTTGTTCCTCTCGCTTGGTGCCAACGGAAAAAACTGAGAGTTCTGCTCATGAGTGGCGGAATCTCACATTGCCATCATTTCTTGGCGTCTCTGACCCAGTTAGCACTCACAGCAGCGCCATGCAATATGTTTTTTTCTGCATTTACATTTCTAGGGGGTCAAACAGGTCAATTTAAAATAACTTATTCTGTTTCGTGAAAACCAAATTTAACTGATGCAAGCCAACCGTTACTGGTACATGGATAGGTTTTCTTTAGTGACAGTGATGCAACTGGAGCGATAAATACCATAGACATTGCTTTTATGGCAATAACTGCACTAAAATAACCAGTAGTGGAAAGTATGTTTACTCAAGTACTGTACATAAGCACCATTTTGAGTGTACTTCTAGTTCTACTCAAAGGCATATCTTGTTCTTGTTACTGCACTTTATCTGACCAAATATAAAAGGAGCTTTTAATATATGATGAATTGTTATAGAATAAATTGTATTATGAAATTAGCTCCACCGAGACCAATTACAACATTAACATACATTTTTGCAGTGGTAGAGGAAGTTTTTAGATAATTTAGTTTAATAAGGAGCAATTCTGGAGCATAAAAATACTCAATTACAAAAAAATATACTTATGTATCAAAGGTTTTGCAGAATGTCCCTTTTATATATCAACCATGCAATATCATGTTTATGCATTGGTTCATATTAATGTTGCAGCTTTCATAGGAGTTGGAGCACACCTATGAAACTATTACTTAGACCACGTGACAAAAACTGGACTGTCTCCATGACAACTGACTGAACTCTATCGGCTGATGGAGACTGTGAGATGCAGGTGATTATGTAAATCTACTAATAGGCTATAACAAGCTTTACCTTTGTAGATTATGAAAGTGCATCATACTTTATAAAATACAGTAATCATTTATGTTGTGCAGTAAAAAGTACCATATGGCTGTAATGAAATGTAGTGTAGCAGAAGTATAAAGTAGCATAAAATGCAAAGAGAGCCTCTCTACATCTGGTGAGTGGCCAGTCTGTTAGCTGAATTGAATTGAGCACACCTGGCCTAAATTTAGTCAGATCCTACTAAATAAGCACCTGAGACTAAAAACTTATGGAAAAAAATGCATCTTCAAAACCTGCAATTCTAACATCAAACATCATGGTGGAAACTTTCTTTCTACCATGATCCTCTGTGTTGACAGATAACATCAATCCCTTTTCCTACACCCATTTTCTTCGGTGTAGGGTAAAGATAATCTCCCGTTCTCCCTTGAAGTCCATCAGTTTCTCATTAAGCCTGATCCAGCCGATTATTTTGACTCTCTTAAGTGACAGCCGCTGCCTGTCAGAGCAGCGTGCACCAGATCTCTGAGCAAAGCTGTTTCTTTTGATGCTGCATCAACAGTCACTCTAGTATAGATAAAGGGAATTGAACCCAGATGTGTTTTTGAGCGGATCTGTAACCCTCTTGCTGGGATCACGAGACATATGTCTCCAGATGGCGATGGGAAATCTCAATAAGTTTCTTAGCCAGATATGGAGAGATCCTGTTTTAGACGGTGCTGTTTTCATTGCTGCCCACTTCCTTTGCTCACCAGGTCTCCCTGAGCTTCTCATTTAAATTAAGAAAGGTTAGACAAGGCAAAAGCGGTGAATGAAAACAGATGCTGGAGGACGCAAAGGTGCTCGACTTCACCAGGAGTCATTTTCAGAGAATAGTGGAAGTCTTATTTTTCGTTTGTTGGAGCTGCTTCTCTTTTCAATCAGCGTTGATTAAGTGTGTTTGGGAGGGACGTCCAGATGTTGAGCAACACTGATTAACCACAAAATTCCTTTAAGCTAAGTTCTTCTGTCTGACTTCTGCTTTCTCAATCCCGTCAGAGGAGCTTCAACTAAACTTAAATTAAACATTTATGTCACTCAGTTGTTGTTCTGTCTCTGTCTTCCTATCTTTGCTGCTTTCTCCAAACATAGACGCGTCTATCTTTTGATCACAGGGTTCATAAACAGCTCTTAGGTGATGTAATCCTGAGCCCATAATTGATTCTTATCCTCTTTCTGGACTGAGTGCAATGTTTGACATCTTCGCAGATGAGACATTGACTCTTCATCTGATCAAATCCTGCACAGTGGGTCACCATCATTTCAGCAGTGAGGTGATATATATTAGTGCTTTATAAACAGCTGTAACACAGTCCTGTTTTCTCGCGTTGTTTACAGACATTCATCACCGTGTTGGTGTGTTCGCCTTATAAACCGTCTGACTCTCTGAGTTATCCACCATGTCTGGCCTGACTCACACGCCAGCAGGTTGTGGTCAGTGACTAAGATCCTCCTTCGCTCCTCGTGCATCCTGTCCACGCAGAACTACAGCTATGATTCCTGTATTTCTTAAGTTAGTTGTAGTAAATTGACTTTTTTTCCCTCTGTAAATCAATTTCCTGTGACAGCTGCCTCTTAGTGGTGCATCCTGTCTTTTTTAAAGAGAAACACCTTGTATGTGCTGTTCCTGGCAGTATGAGTAAATTCTGATGAGGCACTGTTTAAATACTAACATCAGACGCCCTTATGACCTCTGGAGCAACAAACAGAGTCAACGTAAAATGAGCTAATAGACGGAGGAGCCGAGGGTGCTCGTACCCAATAATTTACGAAGCTGCATGCGACCTGGTGACCAAATATGTTGTTTAGTTGAAGCCTAAACGGCACTTTAGTGTCTCCAGGCCGGGGGTTTACAGCCTGAGGCCTTCAGTCTCCCCGATGGAGCAACTCATGTCCGGCTTGTTGTGAATGCAGACCAGCTTTCCTTCAGTCTCCTCAGACAGATGAAAATCATTAACCCCCCTCCCCCGTACCACCACTACCCCCTCTTTTCTCTGAACAAAGCAGCTCAGCTGAGGTTTCCAAACCGGGCACTGCCCCTGCATGGCTGGACCTCCTCCTTCACAAACCACAAGAGTTTTGACTCATGACATTTTTTCTCTGGTTGAAGTTTCATCTCTTGTTACAGATGGCGTCTGTTAACCAGCTCTTAGTACGGAAAGATAAACTCCAGGAGTGATTGAGGGAGGAAGGATAAACACGGGAACATAAACAGTTCCTCCTTTGCTGTTGCAAGATTAGAAAAAAAGCTATAAACATTGGAAAGACACTACAAACACCAGTGAAACTTTAATTTCCTGTAGTGATACAGTAAGAGGTAAAAAATCTGATATGTTTTAGGCTTTTCTGCAGGAAAATACTTTAAATGTATATCCTCAACGACTATTGTAGAAAACTGTTCTTGGAGAAACCACACAAAACATTTTAAAATAAAGACAATTCAGAATCCAAGTTGTTTACACATAACAGCTTATATGACAAACTTTTCAAGCTTTGTGGATCACTTTGCATTGTTTAAAGTGAATAAATGATGAGTTAACATCAGACTTACATCAGCTTTTAGTACATCTGCAGTGACGGAGGTAAAACCAAAGCAGCAGAGACCACAGGCCAGGGTGAGGAGCTGGGGCAGCATTCTATCTGCAGACTGCCCCGGGAAAAAAACTTCAGCAAACTTAATTTCTACACAAGTCCGGCCGTCCCGAACAACAAAACCACTCGATGCTACTCCGTTGTGCTTTTTCTTTTTAAAAAACGAGGTATAAAACTTTTCCTCGCATCCACATGGACGCTCGCAGCTTGTCTGCACAAAAGCGACTCCCTGAAAGTCAGAGCTGAGTTGAAAACTCTGGACAAAATGCCCCAAAATAAATATGGTGAGGCAGCTGGTGTTCTCTAAAGCTTCATAGTTTGGTTTCCTGTCCTCTGGTAGGATTGCATGTGGACGTGGTCACGGGAGAGGAAGAGAGAGAAAGAGGAAGAGAGAGAGAGAGAGATGGATGGTTTCCTCCGGGTCCTCCTCCAGATGTGCAGACGTCATTTCTTCTTCATGGCTGAGCAGGTTTATCAATGTACCGATTATTGACAATGAGATAGATGCCAATCTGAAGAGACACTTATGTGATGTTCATTTGTTTGATATGATTTGGCACAGAAAGTGACAATGCTTCACTTTTTTAAACTATGTTTTAGGCTAAAAGACATTCCGTATTTTTCTTTAAACTTAAATATTCTATTACAAGTTAAAATCCTACATTCAGAATACTTAACTATACAACTGTATTTAAGTTAAAGCCAACGCCATCTTTACTATTAATGTCTATGAGACATTTCAAAACCATATACTCAATTTATAAAGCAAGAGGCATTGCTACTCAGCTGTTTCAAAAGTAAATGACCAACATTAAGATACTACACATTCATGCATCAGTAGATCAAGATATAATGGAACCAGATGAGAAAGAGAGCGCAACACAAGAGATATGATAATATAACAGTTTACTAACTGGTTACTTTACTTTTTTTGTACTTTTAAGTAGGTATAAATGTAGATTCGAAACCTTTATTTAAAATGCAATATTGCTTCTTTCACTTGAAGTCTCCCTCCACTCAAACACGTGTTTTGCTTCTTGTGCAGAATGATGTGTGAACAGTTTGACACTAAGATGGACACTTAAAGCCTGCAATCCACATACATGGGCTTAATAGTGAAGCAGTAGACATCTTAGATCCAGCAGTTAACTTTTTTCAAATGGAAAATATTTGCACAATCATATCTGGATTTTTCATTCAGGGAGAAGGAGTAGGTCGAGGTGTAATTTTAGGAATTGAGGCAATGAGGCAATTTAACTTTTTTTAATGGAAAAAAAACACATCAGACCCACAATAATATTAAAAGCAGGACAGCGGTGGAACAAGTATTGAAACCATTTTTAAATATATGTACAGTACCAGTCTAAAGGTTTATATTTTAGATTCTTCAAAGTAGTTGAATGAGAAGGTGTGTCCCCTTCTCATTCAACTACTTTGAAGAATCTAAAATATAAAACATATTCTGGTTTGTTGAGCATTTGTTTGTTTACCACATAATTCCATATGTGTTCCTTCATAGTTTGGATGTCTTCAATATTAATCTTCAATGTAGAAAAAACTAAAACTAAAAATAAATAAAAACCATTGAATGAGAAGGTGTATCCAAACTTTTGACTGGTACTGTATGTAAAATATATAAATACTCGTATACTAATGTGTTTTAAATACTAATAATAGTATTATAAGCATGTCTGGATGAGATCTTTATGTAATTACAATAAGTTTAGTAGTATAAAGTATTATAAAGTAGCGTAAAACATTATTATAAATTAAGGTTCCTACCCCATTTTTGTGAATTAAAGCTGATGTTGTATACTTGTACTAACCGACAGTGACACCTTGTGTTAAGAAAGAAAAGAACTTCACACTTACTCCTTTTAGACATTATCCTCCCTTTAGAAAACATTACAATGTGAATGTACAGTATTGTGAATAACCCACATGGTCACAGTTACACGTTTAATGTGCAGATACAGGAGGACAGGTTTTTATGAATGAATGATAAAAACATCAATTAGGCCCCGCCCCCTTCTGACGTCACCTCAAATACACGGAAGTAGATCAGAACTTGTCAACAAGAGAGGCCGACCGACATGGTGACGTACCGGGCTCCTCTTTTTCTTTTAAAGATCATTTTAATCATGCTGTTGTCTCTCCAGTCTTACGTGTTGTGGTCTGTTTGGGTGCTTGAAGCCTCCGTGTCTCTCTGGGGAACATTTTATTTCAGTGTCGCCGTCTAAAAAGAAAAGCGTTTCAACGTAAAACAGAAAGTCGGGGATGTTAGCTGTTAGCTGTTAGCTGGCCAGGAAGCTAACTAGCTATTAAAGCTCTTGTGACCTCCTCCCTCCCTCCTCCCTCCTCCCTCCTTCTACTCAAAACGAAACTATCTCCTAATGCTGTCAATGGGGACATTGTTTTAAACTTCTAGGGAACTAAACGAGGCCTTGCTTGTCCGGTTTACGACAGTTGTGTGGTTTTGCTTTACGGCAAATAAGAGAAAAATACTTTGAAACTGTTTCTGTGTGGGGAAGAAAATGGTAGCGTTCCTGTGTGTGTGTGTGTGTGTGTGTGTGTGTGTGTGTGTGTGTGTGTGTGTGTGTGTGTGTGTGTGTGTGTGTGTGTGTGTGTGAGTGAGAGTAACCACACTGTAATGGATTGATTTGGGATATACAGTACCAGTCAAAAGTTTGGACACACCTTCTCATTCAACTACTTTGAAGATTATAAAATATAAAACATATTCTGGTTTGTTGAGCATTTGTTTGTTTACCACATAATTCCATATGTGTTCCTTCATAGTTTCGATGTCTTCAATATTAATCTACAATGTAGAACAAAATAAAAATATTGAATGAGGAGGTGTGTCCAAACTTTTGACTGGTACTGTATCAATGTTTACTTCATTGCCCTGACGTGAAATACCTCCGTTTACGGCTCAATCAATCATAGTTATATTCATCAATCTCATAAATAAGTTATTAATAAGCAGCCAGGGTAATTTATTTATGTAACATAGGAAATACTGATCTCATTCAGTTGTAATATTGTATGATTCCTAAGCTGAAGTCTTATAAATTGAAATTGACAACTACAAATTTAGTTATTTTTATTAATGGTTAATAAGCTGATTCTTTAAAAAAAAAATGTTGGTCTACCAAATCTAAAAGAAAATGGTAAAAACTGATTCCACAGTTTGAGTTTACTTTTTCAGATTGCTTTTTTGGGGGGGCGGTTTGGACCAATGGTTCAAAAATCCAAATATATTTAATTTAGAAACATAGCAGACAAAGAAAGCAGCAGATGAGATCATTTAAAAGCAATACATTTGACTTAAATTACTTATCTATTGTCATGCCAGTTGACATTGTTTTCCCAGCAATTTAAAGCTTGAGCCCTAATCATAACTATCAAATATACTGTCTTGATGTGTTAGCTGATTAAGGGTCAGAGTAAGGGAGTAATAACTTTATGAGACTGTTTTATGGTTTACAGTCAGATCAGACACGCCTCTCATTTATCTTTTCTTCTTTCACTTTACAGATGAAGTCTTCCTGAACAAACCTCCCAAAAATGGCACTTCTCTGATGTTTGTTTACCCTTTTTAAATCTTCAGTTTTTATATAACTTCCAACATTTTAGAGGGGAAGCATTACCACAATGACCGTCACGTACAGCCTCTGTTCCCTCCTAGTTTTCACCATAACAGGTGAGTGAATTCATCAGTGTGTTTTTGACTGTGTATCTATCTAAGGTGCCTACTTTAAATTTGTATCAGGCAAAGGTTGTGTTTGCATATCTCATGTCATACAACAATATATCAGCCATGGTGATAAAACATCTTCTGCTTTTTGCTTATTTCCTCCACAGCATGCAGCCGTTTTGAGCCCGCCCTCTGCTCATGTAAGGAAACAAACTAGTCATCAGATTGTTTTTGTACCACGCTACTTCTCCAAACGCCTATTTTCCAACTGTAGTGTGATAACATTAGGCTAAATTGCTGAGGTGAAATTAAGATTTAATCAAAAATAGTCAAGCTGCAACACCTCACAGGTTTAATACCATATGCTGGACACTTCAAGCTTCAGAAACTGTTTTATATTCTTGACCTTTTGCTCTTCTGTCTCGCAGCTCGCTGTGGCCATTCCCTCCAAGTCTTAGACAGCAAAGTGGGGGAGATCAGGAGTTCTGCTTACCACAGCTGGTCCTACCGCTTCGGCTCTACTTATGACTGCTGGATCATCAAGGGTTCGGAAGAGGAACCCATCGTTCTCAGGTAAAGGCACTGGGGGGGAATTTGAAATGCCATCTGTGATATTACTACACAGAATCTAGGTTATATTGAAATGAGATCAGCTGAACAAAGTATTGACTGTCTGAATGACCTAGGATTGAGCAGTATGGATAAAACAATATTGAGAAACTCTTTATGGATAAAATAATCATAAAGGGAGGCTCATCCAGCAGGTTAAATACCCAACAGATGAATAAGCATGATCATATGAAGCCCCAAATCATATAAACGTCCCAAGTTGCCATGCTCAATGATTTGCATTATTGCAGATATTGTCAAATATTAAAGTGATTCACTTCCGTCTCAAAAAATGCTGCCTCATGTCTTTGTAATTTTGTGCAAGTGAGCTTGTGTCTTCACTGATCGTTGATCCAAATCCTTTCTCAGCTTTTCACAGTTTTCAGCACAGTGTAGGAAGGAATGGGTGTCTATAAAATCATCAGCTGGCAGTGAGCCGGTCGTCCTCTGTGGCTCCAAGCTGCCGCAACCAATGGAGTTCCCAGGGGGAAATATTACAGTGATGCACCACTTCCTCCCGCAGCAGTTCCCTGTGTCGTCTTTTCTGTTGAGCTACGCCAGAGGTATGATAGCAATGCGTTTGTTTTTTCTTAAACGTCTTTTGTTGAAACATTCGTAGAGTGCTGGCCCCATGAATCAAGCTTTATCACGTAGTAATGTATCAGCGTTTGGAAATAAGAATAACTGTATTAAGTATGGGTCTGTATTTTTGCCACACGGTCCAGTTCTTCTTGTCAAAATCTTAATTACTCTCTTTAAATCTTTAACCCCCTTCTGTTTCTACACATCTAGACTCTGGTGAATGCCCAGTAACATCCTTTGAGTGCCTCGGTGGACGCTGCCTTCCTTTCTCTTGGCGCTGTAATGGCCGGGTGGAGTGTCTCAATGAAGGTGCGGGCCTCGGCTCTGACGAACAGGGCTGTGATGAAGATTTCGAGACCCCTGAACCCCCAAAGTATGGCAGCACGCGGGCAGAAGAAGCCAAGGCTGATGATGGGGACTCTGAGAGACATTACGTTGAAGATTCTGAGTCCGATAGGTGGGCGCTGCTGAAGGAGAGGGATGAGGAGGAGGCGCAGTTGGATCGAGAGCAGCCTCAGACTCGCAGGCAGCCCGTTGTGACGCCCACTCCCATTGAGTGGCCCTGCGGAGGCCTGCTTCAGAACTTCTATGGGACCTTCTCCCCTCCAACCATTCGGGGCCCCGCTCTGTTCTGTGTCTGGACTCTGGACCCTCAGGACTCAAGGCCACTGAGACTGGACCTGCAGCAGCTGGTGCTTGGACCCGGGGACAGACTCACCGTGTACAACAGAGAGCAAGGCAAAGGAGACGTCATCAAAATTGTGAGTTATTTTAAACTAAGAAATGTATCCAAACCTTTTTTTAAAAACAATGTTTTAAAACGAGCTTTTGCTAACATGCTGTTCCCTCACTGCATCTTGACAGATCACCAGCGCCTCCAACTACAAATCAGTCCAAGTTGAATCCCACACCGGCCTGCTGTCGATGACGTACAAGACTCTTCCTGGCTCAGAGGGCAGCGGCTTCAATGCCACGTTCCACGTCGGGACCTACTGCCCCCCTTGGGAGGGTCGTTGTGGCGGATCGGCAGGAGGATGCTTCACCCAGGAGCAACGCTGCGACGGGAAATGGGACTGTTACGAGACGGGTAAAGACGAGCAGGGTTGCAGGGGCTGCAGTTTTAACCAGTTTGCCTGCGGAGTGGCGGGCCAGAGGGCGGTGCCATCCAGTCACTTTACTGGCAGACCCGTGTGCTACCCAGTCTCAGAGAGGTGCAACTACCAGCTGTACTGTGCCGATGGCAGCGACGAGAGGGACTGCACCGTGTGTCAGCCGGGGACCTTTCACTGTGACATGGACAGGTCAGTACATGCTGTTTATCCTCCCGTCTCCAAGAGGACCGTCGTCTCATTGTTGTTCTTTTGTTGACCTTGGTAATAGCAGTATTCAAAACAATCTCACCTCATTTAGAATCTGTTCTGGAGCTGATCATTTTCACAGCTATTTTAGATTTAGTCTAACTCTTTAGAAGAAATGCTCATTTGATTTAGTTTTAGTCATTATTTTAATTGTTTAGTCAAAATATCGTCTCTTAATTTTGTTAGCTTGTTTTTTTTAATTGTGCCTTAGACCTGTGTCAAATGACCTTTTTATTGTTATCAGATTCTGTTGAACATTTCAGTCAATTTAGTCCAGCCAAAATCAATCATTTTGTCATTTTGTGACAAGTTTTTTTTATTTAATTATCTGATGAAAAACACAGGTTAAGAATGCAGGTTTCAGTCCTGTTGCAGTAATGAGAACTAGAGCCAATCCACATGGTCCAACATTTATAAATATGAGTTAATCAACCACCCAAACCCAACCAACAAACCTCAAACTTTATGCATTATAGTTGTACAATTGTAATGACTGAGAGTTTTTATTTCTGAAACTATATTTTACGTATTTTTTTCATCAACAATATTGCATGGTTGATAATCGTCATCGTTGATGTTTAATGTGTCTGTGGCGTTTTGTCATTTTCTTGTCCGAGTGATGGAAAAGAGAGATAATTTACAAACATATTTCGTCTTAAAACATTTAACAGAATTACCACTTTCTTCATTAGGCGATAGTTCCCTCATTTGTTATTGTAGATGTTTGAACTTTTAATCCGGTTAGTCTCCAAAGTTAATATTTGAGGCTTACTCTCAAAGCAGCAGCTGACAACAGTCTTTCAAGGTTCATTTAGTAGCTGTTCAGCTAATATTTTTTGTTTTGTAATCAATTTTTGTTATGTCACATGAGCTAAAAGGGTTTGTGTCTTCACTGTGGTTAGTTACGTATCATTGCTAGGTGTGTCTTGGTTATAACACAGGTGAGTCAGAGGGTGTGTGCTACAATGTGCCCATCTAATTGATTCCCCTGAAGTATGGACCTAAATTCTGTGTATTTTCTGGGTGTATTCTACAGTTGAAATGAACTTCGGTTGTAATGAGAAAAAGAAAAAAAAAATCTGCACTTTCTCATATTCAGAAATGTTAAATTTTCAAAAAATAACCTCTGGTAATGTGCCTTATGTGTTTTTATTTACAGTGTATTGCTGTATTCAGCATAATACATGTATAACTGCAAACTTTGGAAAGTTTATCTGACCCATTTGGTTTATCTATAAAGCAGAACCTAACTATATAATATAAACTGCCAAATACATATTTTCAACTCAAGAGTCACAGCACTGCATTCTTAAACAATATTTGAGTACAATGTTTTGGATTCAAACTCTAACATTAGCTTATAAAATGATACATACATAAGATGTTTTCACACAGACTCGTACACCGTTACAGTTTCTAATGATGTGCCTTCATAAGGCTGGTTTACGATCGTGTGGTTTTATTAAAATGCTTCACAGCATAGCCTCGGGATGAAACTTCATGTGGAACTGAGTCTCTCACTTGAGTAATTCCTCCACACTCTAACACACAAATGGCCCATTGTTCCGTCTGCAGGTGTGTGTTTGAGAGCTGGCGCTGCGACGGCCAGGTGGACTGTAAGGACGGAACCGACGAGCTCAACTGCACCGTCATCCTGCCCCGCAAGGTCATCACCGCGGCAACAGTGGGCAGCCTCGTCTGTGGGCTTCTGCTGGTTATCGCCATGGGCTGCACCTGTAAACTTTACTCGCTCAGGACCAGGGAGTACAGGTAATTTTCAATTCTGTTACCAAAGCATGTCTGGCTTTCCAGACATGCTTTGTGAGGAAGCGGTGCTAATAATCTGAGATAGTGAGTCACGAGTTTGTTTTCCTTTCTACTAGCTTCAGTTGTTGCCAGCACAATCGGACAACACCTCTCAAACACATACCATGATGATGATGATTATGATAAGAACGAGCAGGCGGTTGTTGTTTTTGTTGTCAGTCAGCTTCCCATGTGCAATTTGTCAAAGCCAAATTGGGTTATGTTGCATGCACTCTTTTAAACACTTTCAAACTAGTGCAGCATCTTTTATGTAGTGCAAACTATCATAGAAGTGTAGTAATGTTCTGTGAAAGGTAGCTATAAAAGATTGTATTCTGTAAATGCATCTGTCAGTTGCTTTACAAAAGATAATGTGCTGACCGTAGAAAGCAAAGCGGCATTGTGTGTGTTCGTGCAAGAATGCATCTTAATGTTCCTGTTTGTGTCTGGCAGCCTGTTTGCACCGATCAGCCGCCAGGAAGCGGAGCTGATCCAGCAGCAGGCTCCTCCCTCCTACGGTCAGCTGATTGCACAGGGCATCATCCCGCCAGTGGAGGACTTCCCCACAGAAAACCCCAATGAGGTGTGAGGAAAAACAGCACTTATCAGCATGCAGTTGTTTACTGCTATCTGAAGATCAATAATTCCATTTCAGCTGATAATTAAAGAGCTACTGACGTGGTCTAGACTAGAGCATCTTGTCAGACGCTACAGCTTGCAACATTTTGTGACATATTTTTTTTTATTGGCTCCTAGTTCTGTTTTCATATATCTAAGAAATAATTTCCTGATACTGATACATTTTTATTTTGTCTTTAACCTCAGTGTTTAGTTTTGAACCCTGACACAAATGGGGCTGGATCCCAATATTTGACTATACGTATATTTGTTTGTTGGGTAGCTTTTTGTTCGTAAAACGTTAGGGGGAAGTCTTTGCGCGAGTGACAGAGGATATTCCCTGATGATTACTACCAAAGCTCAGGAGCCCTAGAGAGCCCAAGACACAGGACACCGAGTGAGACTAATCTATTGGCAGCTTACAGTAAAGTCCTACTACCTACTACCTCGGACTTAAGCCATGGTAAACACATCCCCATGAGTTGTAAATACTATGACGAAAAATTGAAAAGCTTTAAAGAGTAAAGGAGTGATAAAATAGAGCTCATTGACAATAAATTGATTCATGGGGAAAGAGGTCACATTGCTTTGTTGAGATCTCAACTTCATCCACTCGGAGCACACTGTAATCTATAGCAGCCCTTGTTTTATCCGTCTTTAAGCCATGCGCTCCACGTTATCAGCTGTAATTAATCCCCAGCAGGCAGTTGGCTGAAGTAGAAAGAGTGTTAAGATGTGCTGTTGCCATGCAGGTTCACCCTGAGGAGCTTTTATTATTAGTGTGTGAGGACAGCTGAGGTAGAAGAGGCAGAGGGATTAAGTGTTTAAATCAAAGCCTACTCTGTCTGATGGGATTACAGGATACTTACTTCTTCCATAAACTTGGATCCAAGTCTTGTGAATACTAAGTTTTTTTTTTTTAATATTTCAAATGATTTGACACAACTTCAGGATCTAGAGATGGTGCTTTAACTGCTCTTTTTTTCCACTCACCGTTCCTTTACATCTTCCTCCTTGTCAGACATCGTCTCTTTCTCTGAGGGGAATTCTCCAGCTCCTCCGTCAGGACGCTGCCAACTCCCCACACCGCAGACGCAGGCCCCGTTTCATCCGACGGGCAGTCCGCCGCATGAGGAGGTGGGGCTTAATCCCCAGACCTCCGTCCAGGCCGAGCCAGGCGTTGAGCCAGCAGCAGTCGGACGCCTCTCCCTCTGGACAGGAACCGGCTCCCACCAGTTCCTCGTCGGCTGTGGAGGCCGTCAACCAGCCGGTGCCTCAGAAACTTGGCTTGTTGGCTCAGTCGGAGCAGCAGCACCACCACCACCACCAGCAGCAGGAAGCACCGCCTCCTCTACCACTGCTGCCCGTCGCTTCCCCTCCTCCGCCTCCGTACGCTCCCCCAGCTCCAAGCCCGGTCACCCCCAACACCCCTCCTGTCGCCGTCCCCCCGAGCAGCCCCTCTCTGGCCTCCATCTTCCACACGCTGGGCCTGAGTATCTCCCTCTTCAGAGCCTCGCCCTCCTCCACCAACTCCATGCCCCTCTCCGCCTCCCCTTCCTTCTCCTTGTCCTCTTCAGATGACGAGGTGCTGCTTATCCCTCTGTCTGAAGACACCACCTCAGAGGACGACGTGCCCATGCTCACCTGAATGACTCCCTCACCCACCCACTAACCCCACACACCCCTCCTTTTAATCTCCTTCACTCGCTGATAAAAACTGAAACCCAGTCTTTCCACATTTGTTTGAACTAAAGCACAGGAGCGGCTCACACCGAGACTCACCCGCACTGTGCAAGTCTGGTGCCTTTTTGAACTTGCTTTGAGTTGGATTTGTTGACTTATTGAATCAAGTATTTGACAATTTTTTTTTTTTAAAGACCTCCTTGAAATGGTATCAGTTTTAGACGAAAAAAGCATGGCTGACGTATGTTTGAGAGGAGGTGTAGGTGAGTATTGGATGTGCACTCACTTAATGCTAGGCTGCACATTGAAGGTAAACTTTTGCACGGATGAATCTTCCCTATCCAGAGATTGAATGATTTGAGGTTTTTTTTAGATATCATGATGGAAAGTATTGTGTTTGTATGACTGCAACTGTGTGAATGCATTTGCGTTTTAGTCTTACATTGACAGTGGAGTATGTTCGTAGATGTGGATTGTCTCCACATACTTCTGCCACTTGCATCTTGTCTCGTGTTTTATCACAGATAATTCTAATCAGAAGAAAATTCATCTCCCCTATTTAAGTGCCTTTTTGAGGAGTTTCCTGTACACGGTTCAAAACCAAAACACACGGAGGCACGTTTTCTCACATCATTCAGCACGCGTCGACACATCAGTGGCTTTATTATAAAATGTAAAAAAACAAACAACGCATGTACTCTGAAAGCTGGCAATAACTTTTTTGGGACCCGTATTTTAGTGCACACTGATTGCAACATACAGTAACTGTGTGTTTTGAGTACACACACACACACTTCTTAAGTGAATGTATGTAATCTACAAAGGCAAATGTGTCAAAAGACAATCTCTTCGGTGCCTGATTTTAGGATGTGTGTGTGTAGTGTGCACGGGAGGCGCCCTCGTGATGAAAGGGGCCCTGAATTCACGAAATAACTTGAATCTTCAACCCTTGAGGGGAAATCGATCGCATTCTGTCACATTTTTGACGCACTTGTGGTGTGCCATTTGCATTGTACATTTTATGGTGTTTTTATTTCAGCAAGTTCAATTCCCCCCCTCTTAAATTGTTCTGCTTTGTTGAATGTATTTGGGTCGATGTTGGAAGTTTTAAATTTGCAAATGTAATGAGGTAAATAAGAGAGAAAGTGATTTTTATGGTTTATTAGGGTCAACTTCACTGTATATAAGTAAAAAAAAAAAAAAATGTGGCTGAGATTAAACAATTTGCACTTTTAGGTGTTGGGTATTGTGTTTTAATGTGTGACAGGTGGGTGAAAACACACCTGACGCCTCCGTAACAGAGATGTCAGAGTGGTTGCATTGTGCTTTGTATTCAAAAGTCCAGTCGACATTCACAGATTCCTGAGAGAGCACTTCACTGGTTGTTCTGGAAGAAAGGCAGAAGTTCCCATCAGTGATCCGATGTGCAGGATAAAAGGTGAATGCAGAGAAAATGAAGCTGTTTGCCGTTGAGGATTGAGACTACGTGGTCATGGTAACGTAATCATAATGAATACTTTTGATGAAATTGATTAATGATGCAGGAAAGTGATTGTTGGAGCTGAAATGTGTTATTTTATTTAACAGCCAGCAGACATGCGTCCTTGTTCCTCACAGCAGAGCTATTCAGACTTTTACCCAACATGCTGAAATTTGCCTGTTATAAACTTTTGATTTGGTCTGGGAGATGACAATGGGGAAAAAACAATTTTTTTTGCACTTTTGATATACTTTCATATTTTTAGAAAAAAGGTATCCTACTTTTTGAGTTCAGAACATTATATCTACCTTTTTAAAAATGATCTCATTGGCTGTCAAAAGTAGACAAAACAACTTGTTTTTATCTCACTGGAAAAAGAGTCCATTTGACCAACGCTTTATATGTATAATGTAAAGTACAATAGGTGAAGGCCATGAAGCAAGAAAGCTAAACAAACTGTTTTTGCATGACTTTAGAATAATACTTTTTCACATGATCTGCATTTGGTTTAATATTTGCTGTTGTGTTGAAAAAGTCATCTTTGCATTCAGTGGTTTAATGTTACCACAAGACAAGCGCATAATTATGGCCAGAATTGTAGAAATGGTGAAGTCATGAGTCCAGGTTCCCCCTAATGCTAATATATCTTATTATCATTTTGTATGTTTAATTTGCCAACATGAAGGTCAAAACACTAAGGCTTTCTTTAAACTGATGGAAAGACAATTCATCCAGGTCACTAACACCCCCCTCCATTCTCAGGAAAAATACACATGATGTGTCCTCAACATCTGCCATCATCTATCCAAATATGCTCCAATAGAGGAGCACAAAGAGCTTCAAATGAACGTGTCCTGCAGCATAGCAAAGCTCCTTGTCCAAAATGTCTAACAACTACGCATCACCCTCGCTGTGACCCTGAAATAGGTCAAAGCTATAATTATGGTTTTACCTCCATCCCAGCGTCTCTGGGTGGAGATGTTGGTTGTAATGGTGGTGGTGTTGGCGGAGCTCCCTGGAGCCCTGCAGAAGTGCATCTTTGACGAGGTTCAGGCTCAGACCAGGGTGGTCCGAGCTGCACCCGTCCACCCGGACAGCCCACCCAACGAGCCCAGACTCAGAGCCCAGGACGGGCAAGAGCCACCGCTCACCTCTGGGCATCAGAGCCTGTCCAGGAAACGGAGGAGAAGCCTGAAAAAGATAGCCCCGCCCACTCTGGCCTCACCGCAGCCAATCAGGATCCAGACCTGGATTCCAGCGGAGAGCAACGGCCTATCAGAGGCTGAGGAAGAGAAGCTGGAGGCAGCGGTGGAGGAGGCTGTTAGGGTGGTGTCTTCTTTACTATCAGGTGAAACACTGGGCACATCACATGGACTTACATTCATTTCCTGGAGACGTACCTTAACATTAACCAGTTACTCCAAAATCAGCTGTTTTGACAAAAGTCTGTACTGTGTCTGAAGATGGCCTAAGTTAGAAACACACACACACACACACACACACACACACACACACACACACACACACACACACACACACACACACACACACACACACACACACACACAGGCTAACATGTACGATCATGAACTGTTGACCTTTCTTTAGTGAACAGAGCTTCGGGTCCATTGCTGCTCAGCCGTGACATCAATAAATACTGCAAGTTTCTGTGGAAGAATTCAAGTACTGTGAACTACAACAGGTGTGTTTTATATAGTATGTGCTTTTAGCCAGATGTGAATCTTCTCTAGCTTTAAGATTATCTTCATTAAACCGCTTTGTGTTAATCCAAAGAAACTGAAATGACTTTTGCAAATCACATCGTACTCAGATTTGAGAGAATTATATAAACTTCAATTTATATACATACAACATGAAAGTCACCAGAATTAAACGAAGCCAAGTTAAATGAATAATTACAAATACCAGCACTAAAATGTTTGCTAAAATACATGTAGAAAGCGGATGGTTTATTTATTAAAGGACAGACAGTTTTACAGTTTTCTTCTTTCAGGTGTGGTCGAGCCAACAACAACTACAGAACTGAGACCTGTCTGGATGTGACCGTTAGTATCAGTCCAATAATTGACCTACTGTATTCATATGGCAAACATAAAAACATACCTGTTCACACAAAGAACATAAAATCCAGTCGAGCTTTGTTTCCCGTCCCTCTCATCGACAGATCCCAGATGATCATCTTACTGGATGTGATATTTACCCAGATGCTGATTCACCTCTCAGGACTGAGCTTCGTCCTGAAGGTGCTGGACTCCCCGACACCGACTTCCTGTTGTACCTCCACGTTCAGGCCACTGACAAGTGCAGAGCAGAGGTGAAGGGACTCACTGAAAACAGAGACATTTGTTATTAAAACATATCTAAGACTTGTTTTAAAGTAAATAATTAAAGGTGGAAATTTCAATTAATGGCAAAATGTATTTATCTCTGAAAAAGAAAGATTCGAAGTTTGTTAAAACATAGAATAAAACTAGCAAAAAAAGGCTAAATAAGAAAACTGTCTGGCTTTACTGTGTTATGAGTCGCTAAAATAATACTTAATTTTACTTGCATATTAAACACTCACTGTTTTGCCCTCAAATCCCGGAGATCACTTTTTAATGTGGACAATATTATGACATATTTATTTCCTTGTATTTTCATTAAATTGCTTCTTTTTTTTTTTGCATGCAAAACAGAAGCAACACACAAATGCACAAAAAAGTTTTTGCATCAAAATATGAAACGCACCGTTGTCTGTACATTGAAGACATTTCAAGATAAAAGAATATTACAACAGCAAATGATCGAACCTATAAGTAATAAAACACATTTTGTATATTGAAATAAAATATGCTGGATTAATACCATAACCTTTTTTATTTTAGGATCAAATGTCAAGTATTCCCAGCTGTCATTGACTGCCGTTACCCGTCTCACCTGTCCTGTTCACCTCTCAGCCTCATGTGTCTGCCTACGCTGTCCACTGTCACACGGACACCTATGGACGACCTTTAGCCGGGGTGGTGGTCATCTGCAGGGACAGACTGACAGGAGCCACATACAGCCAGCAGGCGACTGTACAGGTATGTTTTTAATAATATTGTTAATGATTATTTCTAATTGTCTGTTGATGTGCTGAATGGTTTGTTCTCATCTGTTTTCCAGACTCTGATCCATGAGCTGTTTCATGCACTTGGCTTCTCTAAAGAGCTCTTCCACACCTGGAGAGACTGTTCCTCCACTTCTCAAGGTTTTTAAAAACATTCTGATGTTATTTTAATAATAACTTCAATTATATAGTTTTGAGCTTTTAGCTTTTAGCTTTTTGAGCTTTTAGCTAGTTTTTTTTTTTTTTTTAATTGAGCGTTTTACAAAATGATTGGACCAGCAAGCAAAAGCAAGGCAATAAAAAACCGAAAGCAGCAACAGTGAGGCCCAACAAAAGCAAGACAAACTAAGGTCAAATTTAAACACTGAGAAAACGGTACAACATAAAAACAAATAAATACAAATAAAAAATAAATATGCAATAAGAAGAAATAAATAGATTTAAATATAATACAAAAAATTATAAAAAAGAAATTCAAATAAATGCTGCAAAAAGGTGACATCAAATAATAGCCAGTCTGTAAAATTAGTTTTAAGAAGTGATTTAAAAGAGAGAACCAATTCTGTGAGAATCAAACTTGAATACATTATGTGGGATTATATTATGACTTAACGGTGTCATTCAAAAGGATGTGAGATGATTCTGGGATGGCTGAATCTACTTGTGAGTTTATAGAGATTATTTGATAAATACACACCTACTGAACATTCACCCTTGTTCAACTGCGTGCTTAAATTTTGTCTTCAAAATTGTACCTTGCTTTTATACTTTGAGATCAAGTATCAGTTTTTGCAACTCTAGAAAACCCTCGATGAGGAAACAGAAGTAAGAGAGACTTAAATGTTGCAGACAGAAAACTAGCAACAATATAAAAATGGAATTTAAGATGCATAAAAACAATTTCAGTGAGTGAAAAATTGTTGAATAACAATAGCCCTTTTTTAACCATTTGAAACAAAGTTATAAATGCACTTTACACAGGAAGATTGAAACTCTTCATTCCTACAATCCATCATAAACATAAAAAAATCAGGCAAATAAAACTCTATTTAAAAAAGAAAACATAAAACAAGAAATAAGAGCAAACAATAATCATATAAACATGGTCCAAATCTTCTATTATATCTTGACTAAAATAAGCAAAGATGCATTACAGATCATATACACTGCTTTGAAAACGGTTCTTCTAATGTGTTTATCTTTGTGGTGCAGTTGGTGCAGGCTGCTCTCCTCGAGGCAAAGTGACTCACTCTGATGGATCGGGCCAGATGAGGATTTACACCCCGTCTGTTATCTCAGCCCTGCAGAGGCACCTCGCCTCCACTGACCCGGAGCTCGGGGGGCCGCTAGAGAACCTGGTACTGATATCAGCTCCAACCCTTTTTAAACATCCATCATGTGCTCTGCTTACATGTTTTAATCGTCCTTTCCTTCAGGATGTTCCTCCAGGCAGAGTGTCCTCTCACTGGGAGGCCCGGGTCCTTCAGGGCTCCATCATGGCGGCGGTGCTGGGGGACTGGACCACGATCCAGATCGACCCGGTCACCCTGGCTGCACTACAGGATACAGGCTGGTACACTGTCGACCTGAGCCGGGCACAGAGTCTAGTCTGGGGAGACGGTGAGGAAAGATGGAGATATAAAATGTATATAGAAATACATCTGTATGATCATTATCATGATAGAAAAATAAAAAAAACTGACGCGTGTTTTAAGATTGTTTGCAGGAGAGACAAAAATACAGTACCAGTCAAAAGTTTGGACACACCTTCTCATTCAATGGTTTTTCTTTATTTTCTAATTTTTTTCTACATTGTAGATTAATATTGAAGACATCCAAACTATGAAGGAACACATATGGAATTATGTGGTAAACAAACAAATGCTCAACAAACCAGAATATGTTTTATATTTTAGATTCTTCAAAGTAGTTGAATGAGAAGGTGTGTCCAAACTTTTGACTGGTACTGTAGATAAAGGTGTGTTTTGTTTTTTTTAAAGGTGAAGGAGCCACGTTTGGTTCCCTGTCAACCTGTCAGAACAAGTCCTCATCCTTTTTCTGCACCGGCAGGTAGATTTATTATTTTATATGATATATTCTACACAAAAACACATGTTTTTAAGGTTGTTTTTTTTCCAGCACTAATTTTGCATTATTTCCTCTTCTCAGTGGGTTCGGGTGTCATTATCTTCACCTCCACAAGGGGGAGTGCCAGACTGATCCACACCTGGAGGGATGTCAAGTTTATAAACCCCTTAAGAATGGAGTACGTTTTTACTTCCTCTCATGTGATTTTCTTCACACAACTATATCCTTCAATTGTAAAATAAACAAATTATTTCATTATTAGTTTTGCTTGGACAGAAGTCTCAAAATGTCCAAAATGATGTACACTCTTCACACCTTTGCTCTGGACTTTCTAATAGCAGAGCAGGAATATGGGGTCGTTTCTATTTTCTTGTGCCTTTTAATTGCAATCTATGATATTTCATTGCAATTTGCAGCACTACATGTTCACTCTTCTTCCTCCTCTTGTTCTTCAGAGTGAATGTTGGAAAGAGGAAAATGGCCGAGGAGAGGATTTTAGCGGGGAGGTGTTTGGTTTTCACAGCCGGTGCTTCTTCTCCAGCCTGACCAGACAGGTTTGTGTGTGTACATGTATTTGAATAATTTAACCTATGTTTTCCTGATGGTTTCCTTTTAATAAAACATTTATTCCTTCTACACATGTCTTTCTTTTAGAACCAGAGTCAGATTGTTTTACTCAGCAGCTCTGTGGAGGGACTTTGTTACAGACACAGGTGTACTGGACCGAACCGGTACCAAATCCAGGTGTCTGGCTCTGAGTGGGTGGACTGTCCACCAGGAGGCACCATTCAGGTAAGATGACACAACCCTAAATGTAAATAAATCAATAGAGTGGTTTTATTTGAAAGTGTACTTTCCTATTTGCTGTTATTAGTGTACAGTAAGATATAATTAAACCTGAATGATCCTCGAGGGGGAATTCACATGTAACACCAGCACAGAGAGGCTGAGAGGTAAGAAGATGGATAGTGTAAGTGTATAGGTATGAATAAGTACAGTATACGTGATAATAAAATATTACCAAACTTAAAGTGCTATGTATGCTATATACATTATACAGTCATTTTACAACCCTATTCAGTGTTTACAATAGAAAAAAGAGCATGATTATAACAATGTAGTACTAATATAATTTTATTATAAGTGATGTACTGTAATGTAAATATATGGATCAATTGTGTATTGTTGTTTAGTAATGTCCCAATGTATAACATTAAAGCAAGCTGCTCAATGAAAATATGGTTGACACATACAGGAAGTAATAACTGTAAGCCTGTTTGTTTGTTTACTGGTTTTACTAAAATGTCACAGTTGATGTGAAAATGATACACTGATGTTTAAAATTTCTGCATGCGACACTAAATGGGTCCCCAGTTATTATTTGATCTTTAATCATGTTATGTATTCTGTCTTTGCTGTTTTTACTTTCAGATTAAAGGGTACCAGGGTTCAGTTCACTGTCCTGACAGAAGGTTGTGTCTGTACGCTGACGTTACTCCTCCTTCAGACGATGTCGGTACATTCCCTGCTTCTATCACGAGGTAAGTACCACTATAATCAAGCACTCTCTTTCTTAATCCTAACCTGTAACTCACACTTACTTTACTCCATTGCTTTTTGGTCAGTGGACCTTTAACTTCAGCCCAGACCGGGACCCGGCCGCCCCTCAGACCTCCTGCAGAGCTCACTGCAGCGTCGGCGCTCGGCATCACTGCTGCTATGTGTCTCCTGGCTGCAGCCGTGGTGGCCTACAGGAAATGTTGCCTCTGCAGGGTCAGGGTCCACTCTGCACCAGAGGATCACACTGATCCATAACAACAACTGCATTTTAAAATACCTTTGAATATACAGTGTCAAGAGACGGCTTGGTTTTAGTGATCATTTTAATGTTAGAGAGGGATAATTCATTCTACAATTATTCTTTTTTTTAAATGTTTCTATTGAACAGGAAAAACAGCAAAGTCATGAACTGTTGAACGTTAATCAGCTGGTTTCCTGCCCAAAACATCATTTTAATAAGTGCTACTAAAAAAGCGTAATGAGAAAACATGGCAAAAAGAAAAAACTGTAAATGCAACATTAACAGAATGAATACTGACTCACAGAGAAACAGTAGTCTAAAAAAAAAGATTTCGGATGACACATTAGATACTTGATTGTTTCACATTTTTCAGTACATTGCATACAAAGAAGCAAAGTACATTAATAACATTAAACCAGTGTTCAGTGCTGACATTAATCCTCCCTACTGTTTTAGCCCGAATATAAGAGAAAGTATCAGTATCACACAAGCGATAATGATGAGTGGAATCCAGATAAGTTTCTTCTTGCAAGTTGATCTCTCGCAGGGTTGCCGAGAATGCCCATCTGTGAAAGTAAAGACAGAAATTAATTATCAAGTTTTTAATTAAAAATGCAATTAAAATGAAAAGGTTTGTCTCCTCACCGTTCTCTATTTGGAAACTTGTTTCCACCACCTCTACAGTTTCTGTCTGTTTGTCCACATCCGGTTCTTTCCCCTTGTCTCTCAGACTCCATGAGGCTTTAAATTGGTAAAAATGGTATTAATAAATAGATTATCATTTTATATCACAGACACTCATTATTTCTTGATGGTCTAAAGTGAACGTACCTCTGTACACGAGCAGATAGGCAGTGCTGGAACTGTCAAAACAATCATTTTGAAATATTTAATTGCATAGAACAATAAAAGAAAAGTTCAGAACATGCAGTAAACCTTTCCAGATATATAATGTAGAATATATCTCACGTCCTTTTAGCAGCTGTTCAAAAGCTTTATATCATTTTACATGAATTTGAAGTCCTTTAAGTGCTTCAAATTAGAGAAAATGTTACTTCTATAATACCAAACTCCATCTGCTAATGAAGATTGTGTGATGCAATAAAAAAGCTTCGTCACAGCAACTAAATGGACCTTTTTAAGATTTTGATGAAGTGGAAATAATTCAACATACCTGTAAGTCAGAGTTTTTGCAAATGGTTGCTCTTCAACCTGCACCATAAAGAAACATATTAATATTACATTTTTGTAGGTGTTGAATATTTTTCATGCTGGTTGCGTTAAATGAATCATCACCTTGGAGACGTGATCGTCATCAAACTCGTACCAGGTTTTGTCCTCATTGGACAGGATGGTGGCCGTGTAATGTCCACCTCTTAGACCGCCCATGTGATTCACCATCCCATACAGCTCGTACTTCTTGTTCTGCAATGAAGAGCACAGTCAGGTACATTCAAATATTTTAAAAGCAATTAAAAGGGCCTCCAGTCAAAGTTACTTCTCCTTACCTCTCTCTGTAATTCACGTGGCACATCCACACAGCGGTTGGATTTGAAATGTTTCATGGTGTTGTAGTCAAAGTCAAATCTCTTGAGGAGTAGAGTCAATATCTGAGGAAATACCTCCATCTCACATCCCTAAAAAATACAGGAGAGATTATTAAATACCACAGACAATAGTATAAACAAACATACAAAGTGTTCATCTGATTCCAGTCTAGACTTTGCTCAGGCTCCATCAGGTGTTTGATAGCTCACGCTGTTCGCCTCTGTTTTCTCCTCACAGTCGTTGCAGTACACCATGTTGTCTCCATTAAATTCTTTAAGCATGAAAATCCTTTCAAAGCCTCTTTTCTGTAAAAAAAAAACAACCAAATGTAATAAATTGCATTACCAATCTGACATTGTCATAAAAACACTACATTTTTGTTTCTTAATTTATTCAACAGCAGTCCGTTAAAGTTGAACAATCTGTTGCTATAGCAACAACTACTGGCAGAGTTCCTCAGCAGTCACATTTTACCTGACATTGATACGTCCAACATTATGTCACATCTGTGACCAAGCAAACATTGACTCATTTATTTGATCTGATCCCCAAACGCTCTTTGTCAGTATTATCTATAGCTTCTCTTTTTATTCTGTTATCTGTTTTATGATTGTTGATTTGTGGTTTGTTGATTAATATCATAACACTACTGTAGCTGTCTGAGACTAACGTGTTGCTAATGCAATATTCTGCGTAACTGATATTTCATAACTTACTTGTTATTTAGCCTATTCACTCTTCATACTTTTAGTATTGTTACTTTATGTGTATTAGTACAATGCTTTGTTCAAAACATGCTTATTCACAAAAGTTTGACCTCCGTTGTTCCGTCAAAAAATGCACAACACTCCTGTTGCTGTACTAATTTGTTGGTACCACTTTCTGACAAGGCACCATTTATAAAGGGTTGATAAGCTGCAATTAACAGCTTTATTAATGGTTATTAAAATATGTACTAATGCTTTATAGATCAGTAATTAAGCATATTATTAAGAACAGCTTTTGGGCACACTAATGCAAGTAAATCTTTATTCAGACAATGGAACAACTTCTTATTTAGAAATGTAGTTAGTAAGCAGCTATTTCCATCAACATTTCACCCCCCATTAACTATATGACTAATAACTTATTTTGATAATTATTTACAATAAAACAAGAGGGTGCTCACCACGTCGTAGTTGGTATCATGGGAGTCATTTAGTGTCAGTGGAAGAGTCCAGAAATCATTTGTCTCCTCAATGATGGTGTGGTCTTTGGAGCATTTTGTTGTGTGTGTCAGCTTTCCTCGGAAAACCTACAAATAGAAATATCACGTTTATAACAGCTTTCTGATTTGTTGGCTGGTAGATTGTTGGATTTTACCTCAGAGGCACGGGGGCTGATTTTAAATAAAATCAACTCCAGGCATTCAGCAGCATCACGTTGTTTATGAACTGAAAAATGAACATGTACGTTTGAATCCAGTATAATTACTCCTCAACACCAAAACATTGAATCTCCAGCTGCTATGTGACTCTCCTTTAATGTTTGTGTCATGATGACTGACCAACTTACCATTCTCTATCGCCAAACTCTTTGTGATGTTTTCTGTTTTACATGTTGTTTCCTTTAGTTTTTCAAATACTTTTTTCAGCTCCTGATCTGTTATTCCTGCTTCTGGATCCAACCTGTAGGAAGAGGTGAGTTAATTTATGACTATTTACTGTCTGCTATAACTTTAACATCATCACTTGAGAGTTATTTAAGAATATTTGGTATATATATTTTGTGTCTGAGGTGAAAACAATCCTGTAACAAGAGCTTTGGACACCACAAGCACATATGTATTTGTTAATGTTTGTAATGTACGTATGAGCTTCATGGTACTGTGGAGATATTCAAAAACATATCGCAGACTTTTCTGAATATGGCATTCGTTCTCGCAGTAATCAAGTCTGGTTCAAGTTCTTGATGCTATAATTGTCAAAAACCAAAAAATACTTAGTACTTTTATCTCCTCCTCAACCAGCACCGTCTACTGGACACGCTCAAATGTCTCACTCTATAAAACAATGTTTCCTGTTGATACTTGACATACTTGTCTCACTTCTATTGTTACAGATGAAAGCAGCTGTTTCAAACCTGTCGTGGATCTCTGTTGTCATGGAGAGAACTTGCAGGACGCTGTTGAGGTAACATGTGGCGCCCTGATTACGCAGACCATAATGAGGTCTCTGTGTCTGAGTCACTTAAAGGAAAGAAGAACACAATATCATTATGACGTTTTCTTTAACTTAAAGATGTGAAATATAAAGAGCTATAGGATGTGTGTGTGTGTATATATATATATATATATATATTCCTCTTAGCACTTATTGTATTCGTATTAGTTTGTTGCACTTATTGTATTCGTATTAGTTTGTTTCTGTACTTTTGCTCTGGTTTCTGCTCTTAGATGCTTGTTTAAGAAAGGAGATGCACTGATGACTTCTGGTGACTAGTAGTTCTCTTGAATACCTATGTTGAATACACTTCCTGTAAGTCGCTTTGGATAAAAGCGTCTGCTCAATGACTGTAATGTAATGTAATGTATATTATTGCACAACTGCCACTGTATCACCACCAACTAGTCAATTTTACTCATATTGATGTTGTCAGAGATGTGGTGGCCGTTTATTAACTTAAGTTCAATGTTTTTTCTCCAATTAACAAAGGAAAACTGTGCCTGTTCATTGTGGTCTCACTTTTCTCTTAATCTGAATTTTCTATCCACCGAGTGTCCTACAATGATATTTTGTTCTTCACCTGCATCGTCGCTGTTGCCCTTTCGTCTCTTCCTCTCTGACGCTGCTTCCACATCTTTGTCTTCCTGTCGTTTTCTGCTCATCTTTTCTCTTGGGAGATAAGAAAGTGATGTTTTGCCTCTATTCATTTAGGCGTAAATGGTATTTTTGATACAGACGTGTTCATTATTTGATAAAGAACAGAAAATGTGTTGTTACCCTGTAACCTTTTTCCTTTGACCTTTGCAGAGGAGACTGTTCAAAACTTGTGTCACTGTTTGGACTGCAGCAGCCCTCAATGAACCAGGTGAGACCGACCTAAAGACGGAGCTACAGTGTAGAGCAGCTATGAATGATGACGTTCACCGCATGTGTGGCTCTGAAAAGACAATCGGAAGAATTTTAATTTGTTTTTCCGATCACAGACAGAAGGGGATAAACGTCCTACTTTTTCTTTCAGTTCAGTACAGAAGGAAATGATCTTTTATCAGGGTATTAACCGTAAATCTGGCGTCCTTACAGGGTAATCCCAAACTGCTAAACTGCTGTATCATCGTCTAATTATTAATGCCAGTAATACCTGTGACATGTTGAAAGACCAGTCCAGTTATGAAAGCGTTCACTTGGCACACTAGAACAAAACTTCACTCTTCCAAACAGGTTTTCACTTCTTCTGGTTTGAGAGACTCTCAGTGTAATTCCATTCGGCAAACTCAACTCCTATTTTATTTTGGCGAAAATGTCTATAGTTGTTTGTTTGTGCCTCACGTTTAAATGTTTTGTCATGTTTTTAATTCATGACCTGTGTTTCTGACACACACCTGGTTATTTATGTTACAATGTAACATAAATAACCAGTTCTCTATATGACACCTGGAAAGAATATTTAGACAGATAATTAACACAACAAAAACCTGTATCACAAACAATAAAATTAGCTTTCTCAATAAGAAGTATGGGTGCCTGCAGATAATTAGTCTTATAATTTGGTTTAGTTTAATTGGGATTTATTGAATGTTATGAATTTCCATATACAGCATATACAGTTAACTGCCGTTTGAGCAAAAGCCTCAAAATGATATACTTTAACATCCGCTGCATGAACTCAATCTGTATCAGTGGCAAAAGTATTAAAAATAGTGATGTCATCACAGTAAAAACCACAGTTATTATAAACAGTGTGCCATTCGTCCCAACACCCGTAATGCATTGACACTGTAACATTCACCACTTAGTCCAGGCTGTGAATACAAGTTAACACCGATTACAGAACACAAGGAAAACACAATAAATAGCTGCACACATTAAAAAAAAAAGAAAAAAGGATACTTTAACATATTAGAGGAAGAATTTTGTAATACTTACTGTCAGCAGGACTTCACATAATGACTTCAGTGAGGTTTAGTGGAGGATGTGGCTTCATCTAAATGCCTCAACCGACAGTTGACGACGTTATGAGGCTTAATGCCAATTCATGTAATATTAAAGTAACCAGTTTGGTTTTTTTAAACCGCCCTGCAAGACAGCACTGTTCGTGTTTTTTTGTATTTCGGACTAAAGACAGCGCCATGTAATTCAAATGAGTTAATAAAAATAAAAAAAAATAAAAAACGTCATGATAGCAGGAATATTATAAGCACATCCCTGTTTTTGTTTGTTCTTACTCTACTGACAGAATGTAGTTGAACTAGATTTGTTACTTGCAGTTTCTCCTGATCTCCAAATGGGTGACAAACATTCTTGATTGACATTTCGAAAGCATTCTCTGGTTGACTATGGTGTCTCAGAAGTTACTTGACTTGATTTCTTGACAAGGAAGATGAGATTAAAAACACTTGACGGTAATATAGGAGCTGTTCCTCCTATCCGGTAAACAACAAAGCTTTCCTCAAACAGGTTTTAGTTAGTTAGTAGTCAGTGTAGTTTTATCCAACAAACTCATTGAAAATGAATACATTAACAGAAGAGTTTTAAAATTCAGAGCTTTATTTTATTTAATGTAGCATATTACTAAAACTTTATTTACAAGATTTGGACCCCTAACAAAAGTAAATTAAACTTTAAATAAAGTACATTTTATAATGTTTATAAAAAGTGACATTCGGCAAAGGAGAGAAGTTGAGGGAGGCAGCTTAGAAATACTTTAAGTGTACATTTCCCACATCATTTTTAGTCAATTAAGTATTTTGGTCTCTGTAAATCTGGGTAACACTCTTGACTTCACTAAATACTGGTTAGAAGTTTTTTATACTTAGACATAAAGTACAACTCAAAACTCACAGGTAACTATTCAAACTATTACCAGTCTGTGGTAATGAGTTTTTCATGGAAGAGCAGGGCACTTAAGCATGTTCTTGCGAGATTATACACCAGAAATATACACTTTTAACATGCTTTTTTATTTTATTTTACATAGCATAACACATCATGATGGAGCACATCTATCAGCACAACACACTTTATTTGTGTTTCACAATTCAATATTGTTTTTGAGCTCATCATATATTGGTATAGCTGTGGCGGTCCAGAGTCTCTGTGCGTCTTCATCAGACGCCTCCGGGCAGCATCAGCAACGTGTGGATGGTGGACAAGTGTCGGATCCCGTAGGAGGACAGCAGGGAGGACTCCTGCAGCGGCTCGGTTCTGAAGACCATCCGGATGTCGTCATCTGGACAGAAATGGAGACTGTGTTTACCACAGAGGTACATTTACAGGCCTCTAATGGGAATCTAACCCTCAAAAGGATATCACATCAAGGTGTTTGTAGAATTATCATGTTGAAGAAGATGTTTTTAAAGGACTTTTTCATTGATAAAAACACTATAACTCAGTAGATAAAGTTGTCTCTAAACCTTTTTATATAGCCCAACACTATATAGACTAATAATAGGCTAAAACAGATTTCAGTTCCTCTATATTTCTTGCAAATATTTGTTATATTTGCATCTATTACAATTTATTTACTATATTTTGTTTAAATAACCATTTATGAAGGAGCATTCTTGTTTTGTTTTGGTTTTCCTATGTCGTTTTTTGGGGTTATTGCAGTGATTTATGTCATAGACATATAACAGGCTGTATTTAATCATGTTAAAAATAACAAATATATATATATTGTTAAACATATTCAGTTAATTTTAACAATAAAAAGTGTTGCCTTTGGATTCCTGTTAGCACGAAAAAGCCTATATTTTACTCATACGCATATATATATATATATATATATATATATATATATATATATATATATATATATATATATATATATATATATTAATTAATAAAAGCTATGCAATTTAAATTAAAAATAGCCAATATATTACATAGGGAATGAACCTACCTATCATTAGTTCTTGAGCGATTTTCTTTTTCAGCTGGTCTACAGTGATGCTCTTCATCGCCTCCTCATTCTCACAAAGATCCATAATCCTCTCGTCTCCTTTTGGTCCATTTATTTTCAGCTGGTATTTCATTTTGACACCGAGTCTGTTCAGAGCAACAGGCCACTGCGAAGATTGCCTGGAGTGTGTTGGTCAGGTGACATTACTACACAACAAATATACTCAAGTCATATCACATGACTCCACGGAAAGTACCGACACACTCACTCAGCAGCCTTTGATATGCCGCCCAGGCTGGCATTATCTAACATGGAAAGCAAATCTGCAAGATGAATGGAAACAAAAGAGCAAACATGTTGTAAACGAAGTCCTCCTCCTCTGTTGTCCAACTGCTGCTTCCTCCAGAGTGATATGATAAATCTTACATCAAGATATCATGATACACAATTATGTCGTCTAAATTGAATCACTAACTTAAATTTATCAGAAAATCTGATCAAACTCAGTCAAGCCATCTATTTTCTTAATCTGATTACTCTGTATTTGTGTCCATGCATGTAAACAAAGTCAGTGTATAAGTGGAAAAAAAAATAGATGTTTTCTCTACATTTTCCACTTGAAACTGTCAAATGTTCATTTTGCACTAAAGTTTTGTGTTAAATAGGACATTACTCAATACTTTTCATTTGTCAAGTGTTTAATTCCCACAGGAGTATCCAAATATAGGCTTTATGTATCGTATATGGAGTATTTATCACGCTTTATCACGATATATATCGTTATCGGGATATGAAAAAAACTATATTGTCATATAAGATTTTGCCATATTGCCCAGCCCCTTTCTTTCTTTACCTTGGCTACTTTTACATTTTATATAACATATTCATAGGCTGAGGCTATATAGCTGATAGCTTATAACACTGCAAATATTTTAATTTGTTTGTTTGTGTCTCGTAGTTTTGTGCAATGACTACAAATCTCTCAGAGCAAAGATGTCCTGCGGCCATGCCGTCACTCCGATGTCTCTCACAGACTTTTTTGTAAAACCATTGTCTGCTGCTTATGTAAAGTGAAGTTCTGTTTTGTGTGCCTGAAGCTCACCAAGGAGTGTAAGTATGCTTATGAACGTTGCTCCAGTGGTGTTGCACCGAGACAGACCTCCATACCTGTGTGGAAGAGGACATGAATCTGTTGATTTAACGCTGCGATCTCAAGAATAACCTATGCACCTTTTTTATTTTCATATCATAACTGATATTTCTCAGACATAAACTCAACCAAATACCTGCTTTCAAAATAGCTAGAGCCTAATATATTTTCTGGACTTGTACTTAAATATCAGACCATATGAGAATATTTTCCTTATTTCCAGAGTTAAAACATTTCCAGAGAATTTCTACTTCAAACTCAAACTTGTGAAAATGTAGATAGAAATGTTGTAGAGTGTGGTCATTTTAAAATGTTTTGTATGTAAAATCATGATCTGAAAAGTGAGCAGTAACTATAGCTGTCCAATAAATAAATATTTCCCTCTTAAATGGAGAGTTGTATATACGGTAAGTATAAAGTAGCAGGACATAGAAAAACTACCTTTA
This sequence comes from Anoplopoma fimbria, assembly GCF_027596085.1. Classification (NCBI taxonomy): domain Eukaryota; kingdom Metazoa; phylum Chordata; class Actinopteri; order Perciformes; family Anoplopomatidae; genus Anoplopoma; species Anoplopoma fimbria. Next base: position 21,449,985 of record NC_072455.1, on the reverse strand, counting down.
AAATGTACTTAAGTGCAGTGCTGCATAAATACTGAACTTTTTTTTCACCACTGAACAATAAATAGTGGAGAGGGTTTATCTTCTTGTAGCTGGTTAGAGATGTACAAACAACTTTGAAATACCTCCGTCACAGAGGTGTATGTACAAATTCAAATGTTTTGGTTTATACTGAAGATATATTAAGAGGAAGCCATATTCTGAATAAATGTATTATTGTCAAAAACTAAAACCTGGAATATTTGTCACTCAAACTCACTACAATACAGTTAACCTGTGAAGCCACACCCTGGGGTCACAGAGATGGTGGTGCTCTTAGTTACTGTCAGGACATTAAATACATCTTCATGACCATTTAAACTCATTTTGAATGTCACAACTTTAAACTCCTACGCAATGACGTCATCTTCTGGTCATAGCTTCTGCTTACAGTCCATCCAGTCTCAATCCTTCCTTCAACCCTAATTATTGGTGACTTTAGAATGTACTTTGACTCATCCCAGTGCAAAAGAGCTTCTTATTATAATTTCTCTCTTCTATAATTTAAAACAAATCATAAATGATTATAACTAAATAAAAAACAACCACCAGCATGTGTTCTCCTCTGTATAGCCACAGAGGGCATACCATCTTCATCTTTGTTTTGTGTCATTGCAGTAGTTATATGTATGTTATATATAATATGCATGTAAAAGGCTGTGTTTGATGCAGTTAAACATTTAGTAAAAAAGTAATTATTCACGATAAAAAGTGTTAAAAAATACTTAATCTGCCTTTGGACACCGATCTGCAGAAAGGTCGCCTATATTTGTGTATAAATATGGCCAATATATATTCATATTGTAATCAGATTGTAAGGAGCGTGTGTTGTTCAGGGCGACATTATGCAAATATATAAATATAATTAGGGAAAGGAATCATTTCTTTCAACATCATATCACATGACTTCACGGAATATGCCGCCTCACAGCAACCCTTAAAGACACGGTGTCATCATTTAAGAAGAGAGTCGAGATCATAGGAGTCAACATGGGAGGCAAGTTATCAGTCAAACGGGAGCAGAAACAAAAGAGAAGAAATGTCCCAAATGGAGACAAGAGGAGTTATGACTTTTTGACTCATGTAGTGGAGGGAAAGGATAACGAAAGATATGAAAACGAAAGGTATGTAGGATATGAAGACGACAGACATGAGGACCAGCCGAGTTCTGAATCTGAAGAAAGCAGCATTTGGACAACTGAAGAAGAGGAGAAGTGTTATGACCCAAAAGACTCCACTCTTACATTTGTAGACGGAGATGACGATTTAGATTGTAAGTAGTTCAATTTACAGATTTACCAAGCATGAGTTTAACAAATATAAATAACCAAACATATCTTTTTTTTTTTCCTTGGCTACTGTTCAATATGAAATACTCTATTCATATGCCTAATCCAATGGCATAACACACTCTACGTCTTTTCATCTGCTTGTTTGTGTTTTATAGTTTTGTGCAATGACTACAAGTCTCTCAGAGCAAAGATGTCCTGCGGCCATGCTGTCACTCCGACGTCTCTCACAGACTGGTGCTCCCATCTGCTGGACCAGGTATTCTGTTTAAATCCCCTTTATGAAATAATAAACTGTTTTTAGTGACTCAACTTATCTGACAAAATACACATATAATGAGTGATTGTTATTAAAATAAACAACGACTTTAAAACATTTAAAACCTATTTTTGATATCTAAAAATAGACATTGCTGCATACACAATGTATTTTGTTGCCAAACCGGCCAACCCAGAAGTGAGCATCACCCTGGTTGCCTCGGCAAACAGCCAATAAGATTTTTCCATTTGATTTTGGATTATTGTAGACAATAAGATCTGTGGCAAACACAACTTTATGATACTTTTACGTTTTTGTTCAGCAAGATAATCTTAACAAACAAACTCTTTTATGATTTTTGAAACACACAGGTGTAATTGGCAGTATACAACATTTAAATTAAACGAACTACATGAGTATACACAACCAGACTGTGATGATCACTATCCACGTGATGACATTTTGTAGTCTCATTAAGCCACTAAGCAACTGTTTTTTTAATACACTTAAAAGCTTCAAAATTTAAGAGAGGGGTATTTCATTTAAATTGTCGAACTAAATGTTAGAAATACCTGAACCTTGTGTTAACCACAGACTTTATTTTAGGCATCCAACCAAAGACCCCAAAATACATAAACTTCGAAACTAGGCAACCAGAAAATGGAAAAGAAATCGACTCATTTCCTGGTTTTGGTGAATACTGAATTCTAATTGGCTGCAGGAGGTCCATTTATTCCTAATAATGGTCATCTCTTCAGGCTTTAAACCTGACATAGAAGAAACACAGTGAATGAAAAAATACAAGTTTCTGTTTCTAACTGATTTCAAGATGCGAAATAATTAACTTTTCCACTCTTGAATGTTATTCTTTGATTTCCTTTTATAATATTTAAGGGTGACTGCAAATTTGTGTGCGGCCAAACTGACTGTGATGTTGAATGGCCCTTTGAGGAGGTTCGTAAAATGGCTCTGCTAACCCCCGAAGAAGTTGAGGAATTTGAGAAGAAACTGTTTAGAAATGCAGCCAAGGATTTCTTGGACATCAAATCTGTAAGTATACCTTAATTACCCTATTAATAAACTGTTCTTAGACATCATATATGTGCGTTAAAAACAAATAATTGTGCATGCAAGTTTAAGGCTCTTTTTTTTCTTCTAACATTCTCTTGCTTCATGTAACAGTGTCCTGGCTGCAATTCCCGTGTGGTGAGAACGGACCTCAATAATCTGAGTGTCAAATGCCCGGTGTGCACAGCTGAAAGAAGAAGGAGATATTTATTCTGCTGGCAGTGTTTGAAGAAATGGAAAGGTCCTCGTTCAGACTGCTGTGCACATCTCGACTGCAAAAACCCTCTGGAAATATTGAAGAGCTGCCCTGATATCACCTTTAAGGATGTGAAGGAGGTCACTGGCTGTCCCTCCATCCGGGCCTGTCCCATCTGTGGTTTTCTCGTAGAACATAACAAAAACTTTTGTAAAACCATTGTCTGCCGCTTATGTAAAGTGAAGTTCTGTTTTGTGTGCCTGAAGCTCACCAAGGAGTGTAAGTATGTTTATGAACGTTGCTCCAGTGGTGTTGCACCGAGACAGACCTCCATACCTGTGTGGAAGAGGACATGAATCTGTTGATTTAACACTGTGATCACAAGAAATACAAATACACCCTTTATTTTATTTAGTTTAAAGGTTCTTATAATTATCATAACTGTTATTTCTCAGACAGGAACTCAACTGCATTCCTTATTTCAATATCTGTTAGAGCCGAAGATCTTTTCTGTACTTTTATTGAAATATCAAATGAGAATCACTTCCTTCTTTCAACAATTGAAACATTCACAAGCAATTTATACTTCAAGCTTGAACTTTTGGTCATAAATATATTGTACATAGTATTTAAATTGTATGGCAGTTTTACCTGCTTTATGTACTTTTATATTTTATAAACTAATCAAATGTTTTATATGTAATATCTTAGTCTGAAAAGTAACCAGTAACTTTAGTAAAATAATAAAATATTTACCACTGAAATGTAGAGTTGTAGAAGTATAGAGCAGCAGGATATGGAATAGTACCTAAAACTGTACTTAAGTAAAGTACTTGAGTAAATAATGAGCTACTTTCCATCACTGACAAATAAATAGCTGAGACGAGAGGGTTTATCTTCTTGTAGAACCGCTTGGTTATAGATGTACAAAACAACTTTAAAATATCTCAGACACAGCGGTGTATGTACAGAAACAAATCTGTTCATTTAAACCAACGTGAGAGAAATCTGTATTCTAAACAAATGTATTATTGTCAAAAAATAAAACCTGAAAAATGTGTCACATCCTGAGGTTGATGCTCATATTCACTGTCAGGACATAAAATACATCTACAGTACTATTCAAAGTCATTTGAAGGTCACATCTTTGAACTCCTACAGAATGGCGCCACCTTCTGGTCACTGCTCTTAACTACAGTCCATCCAACCAAATCCATCCTTTAATCCTTTATCTTTGTGATGCTAATATTCACTTTGACTGCAAAACAACTTCTAAATATAATTTCTCTTTTAACTACACCATACATCTGCTTTCTCATTCATAAATATTGCTGCATCCTGGATCTGGGTGACAAATGGAGCAAAAACCAAAGTAAGGAAATCATCCCTTTAAAAAATAAATACAAATCTATATAGTCTGGATATATCGGTTCTCTATTTGCATATATATCATGGGACACATTGTAATAACACAACAGCTGCCGGAGTGTCCTAACAGTTAGATCAAGTGCCATCCTGCTTTGCTGATTTGTGCTCACTAGAAGCATCAAGAAATATTTTCAGTTTTGCAAGTGTGGCACCAGTTGAATTAAATAGCAGCCGATTTAATTTAGTTCAACATTTTTTACAGTAATAGCCTGCTACACATAATTATTACTTTCTTTGTTAAAGAGTTACATGCTTTGCACTTGCCAATAAGTGGCAGAGGAAGCATAGAGGGATACTGCTTGCAGTTGATACTCCAAGCCACAGAAATAGAAAAGAAGTTGAACGGTGTATTTGACTAGCACAAAATAAAGTTGTCAAAAGAAAAAAAAAAGAAAATCAAAAGAAAGAAGCTTGTTCTTCTCCATAGCAGTGAGGAGTGAGACGGGGATCCATCAGAACCAGTGTTTCCACAGGCAACCAGTACGCTGTTCGGCTCATCTTTCTGCAACCAATGTAGCATTAAAGTATGGTGGAATTAGCAAGCTAGCTAGCTAACTTGCCGGATGGTCTAGATAACTAGTTAGCTAGCAATTTACTACTCCGATGCTTGTTAGAACTTCACCTCAGTGAGTCTTCGTTTTGCTTTAAGTTGTTTTATTTCATACAAAAGTTAGCCTGTTGCAGAGGTCGAAAGGGCAATGGTGAATTTAAAAATGGCTGCCGCTCTGGTTATCTTGCTACAGTTATGTAGCTCTACTCCTCTTCTATCTCTGTGGTCTGAGCCCATGATCTCTCAAAGCTCAATTTGAGTAAGTCTTGCCATAAAAACAATAAAATGAAACATGTTTTTACACAGGGTTGGATGTAATGGGTCACATTAAGCCTGTCGTTCCTGTAACAGTAAGTTGTTTTTTGTTGTAGCCTCGGCCTTCTTCTGCTTGTTTTTGAGTATTTTTAAAAACTTAGGCCTATTTTTATTTAGGTATTGTACTTTGCTACAGTTCAATAAAAAGAAAAGTCACAGGAAAAAAGTCCTGAATAACTGTGTGAGAGCGGATGAAAAAAGTCAACTGTTTGATGACATAGATATTTGCCCTTAGCCAACTCAAAATACCTGTTACAGCCAATGGGTTGTGACTTTCTTGACTAGGTGTTAGAATGAAATAATGTGTTAACATAATAAGATAAGATAAGATAAGATAAGATAAGATAAGATAAGATAAGATAATCCTTTATTAGTCCCGCAGCAGGGAAATTTGCAGGATTACATCAGCATAGAGTAAAGTGCACAAGAGACATAGTAAAAGAAAGACAAGATAAAAATAAAATGAAATAAAAAAACAAGTATTATAAATAAGCATAAAAAACAGTAAAAAAAATCCACAGTAACTGAAATATTATATGTACAGACAAAAAACTAAAAAAAAACTATTATAATAATTATAATGAGTGGATTGTTTTTAGGAATTAATGAGCAGAGAAGTTAAAGTTGACTTTGTGGTGCTTTGTGGGAAAATGTGAAAAAGTAGAATATTTAAGAGGTTGTTTGCACTTGTTTCACTAAGTGAATCCTGAAACCACCGAGGAGAAGGATGGAAGGATGGAATCTGATTGAATAGGCTGGAAGTAAAACAATGACCAGAAGGTGGCGTCATTGTTATCCAGTTTAAAGATGTCACATTCAGATGACTGGAGAATAAACGGAAATGGTAGATCTTAATGTCCTGCCAGTGAATAACGATTAACATTCATAATACATTTATAATCAGCAGTGAAAAGTAACATATTTACTCAAGTGTTGTACATATTTTAGTTACTATTTCCATTTCCTGCTACTTTATACTTTTACTTCAAAACATGTTTAATGCGTCGTTAAGCTACACATACAGTTTATAAAGCATTCAAAATGACATCCACCTCACAAAGTACAATTAAAATGTTGACGTATCAATAATGCATGATCGTATACAATATGTAAATAAAGCAATGATTGGGATCCTTCTGCTTCATGAATACTTTTACTTTCGATTCGAGTACATTTTGCTGATAAAACTTACATCAATAAAATGTTGAATGCAAGACTTTAAGTTGTAAAATACTATTTAAATTGTGTGGTGTAGATTCTTTTTCTTCACTTAACGATCTGAGTACTTCTTCCACCACAATTCGTTTACTGGGATTTACCCAGTAGATACTGATTGTGCTACTGGGGAAATTCCAGTTAACGAATGACAACGATTTACTGAAACTAGACAGAGGAACCTTTTATGGTCTCATTGGACATCAGACCCCTAACACACCTCTGCATCACTGCTAAAACATAAACAATGTATTCAAGTCAATAGTATATATATATATATATATATATATATATATATATATTGGTTTTATTTTACAGAAAAAAACAACAATGTTATCTTAGGAGAGTAAACAAATGATCAGTAAGAAAGCGTCGAGATAAAACAATGAAATGTGAAATGTACAGATTGAAAATAGAGACCAAAACAAACACAAAAGAAGTTTAAGCCAAATTCAGCCAACATTTTTCTCACAAAAACAGAATCATTTCAAATATTATGAACGTCAGAAGTAAATGTGTAAATGTTTATTCATTTTCTTTATCATGTAGTATAAGTGCAAATAATATCATGGCCCTAGCTGTTGTTCAAAGCTGGTGAGGGGTTCCTGTCTGAGTAATACACGTTTAGATTATTTGTTTAATGAAGAACAATGAGGAAGCATAACAATGATTTTTTTGTTTGTTTTTTAAATGAAAGCTATAAAATAGAAAGTAAAGGAAAAGGTGTATTATTATTGTATTATATCTGGAGACCCCTTAGTTAAATCGACAGACAGACGTGGCCTACTTATTCCTCCACACAGGTATGGAGGTCTGTCTCGGTGCAACACCACTGGAGCAAGATTTGTAATATGAACTTGGCTTTAACTTCTGGCACTCTCTAGTGAGCTTCAGGCACACAAAACAGAACTCCACTTTACACCGGGAGCAGATGAGGTTTTTACATTTCATTCTGTTGTGCTCCACCAGCACACCACAGGTGGGACAGGCCCGGATGGAGGGACAGCCAGTGACCTCCTTCACGTCCTGGAAGGTGATATCAGGGCAGCTCTTCAATATTGCCGGAGGGCTTTGACAGTCAACGTTTTCACAGCAGTCTGAGCGAGGAGCAGGACCTTTCCATTCCTTCAAACACTGCCAGCAGAATAGATATCTCCTTTTCTTATCAGCTGTGCACACTGTGCATTTGACACTCAGATCAGAGAGGTCAGTTCTCACCACATTGCAGTTGCAACCAGGGCACTGTTAAAGGAAATAAAAGAAAAATGTTGTTTTTTTTGTTTTTTTTAAATCATCCTGCAAAGAACAGTTTGTTAATAATGTAATTAAGATACTTACTGATTTGATATTCAAGAAAGCCTTAGCACCGTTACTAAACATTTTATCTTCAAAGTACTTCATCTCTCCGGGTGTCAGTAGAGCCATTTTACAAACTTCCTCGAACTTCCACTCAACGCTGCAGTTGGTTTGGCCACACACAAATCTGCACTCACCCTGAGATAAAACAAAAGAAAAGAAAGCATGCAACAGAATTAAATTAAATGAATTGCGGTATAGTTTCTTATGAACATGGTGAACAGGTAGCCTACCTGGTCCAGCAGATGGGAGCACCAGTCTGTGAGAGACATCGGAGTGACTGCATGGCCACAGGACATCTTTGCTCTGAGAGACTTGTAGTCATTGCACAAAACTATGAGACACAAACAAGAAGTCTTATAAGTTATAACTAAGAACAACACACTTATGAGTATGGTAAAAGAACTAACACATAGCAGAAGTGTATATTCATATAGGCTATCATAACATTACATTACATTACATTACATTACATTATTATATTACATTACATTATTACATAACATTACATTACATTACAGTCATGTAGCAGAGGCTTTTATCCAAAGAGACTTACAGGAAGTGTATTCAACATAGGTATTCAAGAGAACTACTAGTCACCAGAAGTCATCAGTGCATCTCCTTTCTTAAACAAGTAAAAACAGATATTTGATAGCCTATATGTTTAATAAATACAATATGTTGGTTACTTACAGTCTAAATCATCATCTCCATCGACAAAAGTGAGTGTTTTGTCTCGAGGGTCATAACACTTCTCCTCTGCAGGTGAAAAGAAAGAAACTCTGGACAGGGTTTGAAATGTGAAAGGTTTCAGCTCTGTGAGGTTTTCAGCTCAGGGTTTCAGCTCTGTGAGGTTTCTCTGGACTGTGAGGTTTTCAGCTCTGTGAGGTTTTCAGCTCTGTGAGGTTTCAGCTCTGTGAGGTTTCAGCTCTGTGAGAGGTTTTCAGCTCTGTGAGGGTTTCATCTCACCAGCTCCGTTTACAAGAAGTCACGTGGTTTGTGACGCAAATCTTTAAAAAAAAAAAAAAAAAAAAAGTTTCAATTTCTGTACCTGAATCCATCTGAAGACTCCAGACTACAGACTACAGACTCTACAGACTCTACAGACCTCTGTAAAGGCTTAGAGACGAGATGGGGATCCAGCTGCATGTAAAAACACCCCGAGGAGAGGAAGAGCTCATCGACCTGTGCGACACTGAGCTGGAGTTTGAGAAGATCACTGTCCTGCAATTGATAAAGAAAGTTGATCTACAACTTAAGCTCGGTATGTAACGACCCCTTTACCTCCTACAGCTTGTTTTGTTCGCATTGTAAATGTGTTGAATGGACGTTCCGCTTTCATGTGCTGCTGATTTATTTCTAAAGTGCAAATAGTTTTAATACAATTTTGTTTAAAATGTTAGACCTGGAACAAACCCATCCTTCAGCCCAGATCTTTTCCCAACCAAAGAAGTTTTGGCAATAACTCGTTTGACATTTACCTGTTTTAAGGGATGGAATTGACGGTCGTCTTCAGACAAGACAAGCTGGAGGAAGATAAATATGTGTTTTCCTATGGGGTCAGACACATGTCCACAGTCCACTTAGTGCTGAAGCTGCCCGGAGGCATCTGATGAAGACCTTTCAACAAAACCTAAATGAGACCAATAACACTGAGAGAAATAAAGACATTTTCACTCATTCCTTCATTGTTGGTCTCTTTTTCTCTCTTCATGAATTTGTACTTCTACTGCCCTGAAGGCCTTTTGTCTTTGAATATAATCTCATTGTTTTAAGGTTTTCACCGAAGCTGAGTTTCAGATTTAACTACAGAAAATGTTCCTTGAACACCATTGGTATTGGTATTGGTCTTATTGTACTGTACAGTATCAGCCAAACCCAGAAGTTAAGACACATACAGGTTTCTTATCTCTATGAATAACGTGTCACTGTGGCTGCTTTCGGTTGTGATTTCACCATTCAGCAGTTAATCATCAGTTTTGTCAATTTTCTATCGCAACATCTAATCACATGAACTGGTTTTGTTGTTACGTTGGTGGAGGAACTAAATGTATCAAAACAACAATTCTATCATAAGCATTTAAAATGATTAAATTGGCAATCTCGAAGATTTTGATCTAAATAAATGTCTTTTGGGTCAGTGTCTCAACTACACAACAGTAGAAACCTCAACAGAACCTCAACAGAACCTCAGCAGAACCTCAGCAGAACCTCAGCAGACATAAACTACACTATCACACCTTCTGCACTGGCTGCAAACAACCGAGAATCACACATTTAACTGAAACATGCTGAATGCATCTTTGTATTTATTTATACTAATATATAATGAACATTATTTTACAATAGATTGTCCTTTATTTGGTGTTTTCATGGAGAACACACTCTAACGTCACCAGGTGTTCACTTACCTGGTTTATATGATGGAGGATGATACAGATCATTTCCATTCTGGACCCATTCACAATAATCCAGTGACGTCGTTTGGGAGGACTTCGTTGAGGACTTAGCTCATGTGTGTGTTTTCCCCTTTTGTCTATGTACATGTTTAGGTGAGACATAGATTTGTATTTGTTCCTTCTTCTTTAGGTGCTTTTATTTTGAAGTCTTCGATGTGTCTCGTTGATTAGTCAGCTCTCAGCTTTACAACCGCTTCAGTGCTTTCTCTTGTTACCTGTAACATTAGTGGATCAGCAGCACTGATGTCGTCGGGAGAAACACGGTAATGAACAACACATTACATTACATTACATTACAGTCATTTAGCACAACACACAACGAAGCTCTTCTGTTTGTCTGGTACCGTTTGTCGTGTTGGACTCTCTGCTGGGCGTCTACAGTTTTGCATCTCTTAAATTCAACTTAAATTAGCTTTACAGTTTATTTTGATCATTGCAAATGCAAAACTGGAAATAGAAAATGCATCAAATGAATGATAGAAAATCAAGAGAAAATCCCCTTATTGAAGTGTTTGTAAGATTATAAAAGTTTTGGATTTTAGGATCCCAGGTCCAATCAGAGTTGTTGGCGGAGACTCTTTTCTTTTCTGTAGTTTCATAACATCATCATGTCGTTAATCCAGAGGGCAGACACCTGACTTGTGAAACAAACTAAAGTAAGACTTGTGTTTTATAGTCTCCACAACTAGATCAGTCAACGCGACAGGACATGACACATGGATGTGAAACAGTGTGTGGAATGACGAGCAGAGATGAAAGGGCAAATGAAAATATGAGTCAAAATGAAGCACTATTCATTTCAGCATCACAAATGAAGAGAAAAACAAAGGGAAGAAACTAAAGGGATGGAAGAACCTGCTTCTACTAACTGCTGTAAAGGGGGCCGAGATAAGAAGACAGAGGCAGAACAGAGCCAACAAACAGGTAAAAAGGAAGATGATAAAGTTTAATGAGGTATTGTAGATCATTGGGTGGGTGTGAAACAAAATCAACACAAATTAAAGCTAAAGATGGACAGCATTATAAAGTAGGCTTCAATTTTAAATATCTTTGGTTGAAGTTTTTTTTTGATCAGTAAGAAACCATTTTTTTGGGTTGTAATGTTAAACATTCACCACAAAGCAATTAATACCACTTCTAATATTTGTTTCTTTATTTCATTCAACCAAATGTTGTATGTTTTCAAATCGTTGACAGGAAATCATTTTTGTTCATAATCAGAGGCTGCACAAAAAAGGGGAGCGAGGAGATATTTTAGTTTTGGGAACATGCTGTGTTGTGGTAAGTGTATTTCCTTCAAACCCACAGCTTCTAAGACAGAAGATGCTGCTGGACAACCAGATGAAGGAGGTAATGGTCACAAACTGATGAAGGATGTCGGGAAAGAGAAGTAGTAGAAAGATGGAACATAGTGATGTTGATGTTAAAGGTACAGATGACAATAAATTGAAAGAAAAAAGGGTCAACAATGAGTTTAGAATATGAGCCTGAGCTTATTAAAGGGACTTTGCTATATTGTAAACAGAGAAGTGATCATTTAGATATGATAGAAGGAACTATCAGATAGAGAAACAAGTCATGACAGACAGGTATTCTTTTATATATTTAGAGAAATTGAATAAAATTAAAGAAGATGATTGTCCTCTAAATCTTAGAGAAAAATAATAATAAATAAAGTGCTCGAGGCCGAAATGTAAAAACAACTACAAATAAATATAAATTTATAATATTATTTACTTTATAGTATTATATATAGATATTAATACTAATATTATTATAATTTCTTAAAAAGAGTTCAATTTTTTTCAGATTTTGGTTTTGCACAATGAGGAACCAATTGTTCCGTCTCGACAGTAATTTTTATTTATTTGTATTTTTTGAACATCAGACATTACATCTGCTGCATAAAAACAACATTTATATATATATTTATTTATATATATAAATGTTGTTTTTAATATATATATATAAAATATATATATATATATATATATATATATATATAGAGCAATGAAGTATTATAATATTCTACAAGATGTTACTGTTCAGGTGACATAATCTATCTTTACCTATATGAAGATGTTTCTTTCTATACTTTCACTACCATATATGGAAAAAAATCAGTGCGTGTCTATAATAAAGCACATTGATGAGCTCCATAGTATTAATATACTGTATGCCATCGAATATGAACATTTTTTTTCTCCAATGATCAGCTATAATTAGATAATTATTTATTATAAATTTATAGTGATGACCTAATAACACTGTGTTCTTCTTACCATAAAGGGACTCGGATACATAGACTTCATTATGGTCTGCGTAATCAGGGCGCCACATGTTACCTCAACAGCGTCCTGCAAGTTCTCTCCATGACAACAGAGATCCACGACAGGTTTGAAACAGCTGCTTTCATCTGTAACAATAGAAGTTCAAGGAGAGCCATTTAAATGTGAACAAAACATTATGTGAACTAGTAACATGAAACATTGTACTCTAAAGTGATTAATTTGGGTCTAAGTTGGTTTTTCAAAGTTACAATGCTCCATCTGTAGTGGCAGCTTGTTAAAAACCTTCTTCACCACTTCTTCCAGGATGTAAAGGGTTCTGACTCATAGAGGCGACCATGTCCAACTCAAACGTGCTCCTCTGCAGGCTAAACTTTCCGCGGTCAGCTATCTAATAACGAGGCTCATAGTGCATCAAAAGTAGTTTATTCCATTAAAACAAAATGTAAACAAAAATGTATCTGTAGGCAATAATAGACCTTTAAAAACTGACCTTCTGCTGGCAATAACTAAAATGCCGTCTACAATCTGCGGTCAGAAATTTTTTTCCACATCCTGCTCGTCCGACACTTAACTTGAACTAAAACCACATAAAGGAGCCATGCCAAAATTATGTCTTAAACATTTTAAAGGCATAACAGACATTTTGCATTAAAAATAAAATCCAAAAAACTGTAAACAATGTAACATGGCTCTTACACCATCAGTGAGCATATTAAGACAGTCGGCAGACGGTTGCTATTCACTGAGAAACTACTTTCTCCAATAAGGTTGGATCCAACAACCCAACAAACGGATCGTCTGCTGAGAAATATCTTTGAAGGCCTGAAGGAAGAAACATGTGGAACAGAAACTATCACAGCAGCATTTGGGATTCAAAATGGTAAGATGGACTGAAATAAAACTTAATTATCAGTGCTAAATGAAAGATGTTTTGATTCAATTACTCTAGGATTATATTTATGTTTACTTTTTCAGTTTATGAACAACAGGATGCAGCTGAATGCTTGGACATGATTTTACGTCAAATCAGCCCAGAGGCCTCTGAAGTGAGCACTTAAATTAAATCTATGAATATATTTACAGGTGAACTAATCAGAAAGATGTGTTATCCGTGATATTTCTATCTCAAGGTTTTCCAAGGAAAGCTGAAACACACAACAAAATGCTCCAAAGACCACAACATCAATGTAGAGACAAATCCATTCTGGACTCTTCCACTGTCACTAATGGATACCAATGACACCAACTACAACGTGGTGAATAACCAAAGTTCAGAGTTCTACTTATGATTGTATGTGATGTGAGCATGTTAATCTAATTTGGAATTCATTAAACCATTTGTGTTTTTACAGGAAAGGAGCTTTGAAAGGATTTTCGAGTCTAAATCATTCACTGGAAGAAACTTGGTGTACTGCAACGAATGTGAAAAGAAAACGGAGGCAAAAAGTGTGAGTTTTGAGCTTAAAATTTAAAGTTTGTTTACCATATGGTCTACAGATCAAATCTGAAGTGTTTGATAATCTTTCCTGTATTTTTTAGGGATGTGAGATGGAGGTATTTCCTCAGATATTGACTCTACTCCTCAAGAGATTTGACTACAACACCATGACACATTTCAAATCCAACCGCTGTGTGGATGTGCCACGTGAATTACAAATAAAGGCAAGGAGAAGTAACTTTACTAAGACGAATTGTGCAGTGATGTGTAAGATTTAGGTTTAACACATGCTTCCAATAAAATGCCCAGTTTTGTTCATCAACAAATGTCAGATTGATTACTTCGGCATAATATTACGGCACTCATAGACTGTTGGCTTCTTTAACAAAGTAGCAACAACTGCACTTGATAACTTTAACCTCATTAAGTGTTCTTCTTTTTAGGATAAAAAGTACAAACTGTATGGGATGGTGAATCACATGGGCAGTCTAAGAGGTGGATATTACACGGCCACCATCCTGTCCAATGAGGACAAATACTGGTACGAGTTTGATGACAATCACGTCTCCAAGGTGAGTTGGATTTTACTTCATCTTGTCCATTTGGATAGTACTTATTCAAAAGATACCAAAGGAAAGATGAGACGAAATGTTAATTTGTTGAAATTGTTTTTGTTGAATGGTGCAGGTTCGAAAACAGCCATTTGCAGAAACCAACCATTACTAGTACGTTTGATAAAAGACATTTCATTAATAATAATAACCCAATATATATAACATTATCCAGAAGTGTTGACTGTATGTTTTAATCTTTCTGTTCTATGCAAACAATAACTCTAAGATTATTGTTCACCAGCTCAACGACTGCATATCTGCTCATGTACAGAGGTAAATTCATAAAAATACATCCAGAAATATTTGGGCTTGCAATATTTACAGATCATTGCTAAATATATAACTTTTTCTTCACTTCAAAGCCATTTCAGAAGGTCAGACAGACACCATTAAGTGGAAAGATCCAAGACAAGTCAATGTGGAACACAAAGGAAACATAGGAGACAGTGGTGCTGATAACGAAGGGAAGACACAAACAGGACAGAATGACGTACTTATGGGAAGAAATGAGGCATTAAGACATCAGACAGGAGGAGAGGAGGGTGATGCAGAAAGTGTAGAGAGTGGTTTGAACACTGAAGTTACATACCAGACTGAGCATGCTGTTGGGTCTTTGCAGGATGGGAATGGGAAGGTAGATATGGAAAAAAAATCACTGTGTGGAAGTTTTACTTCACACAATGAACATAAAGTATCAGTCAGTGGAAAAAAACATGACACAATCTTGAAAGTTAGAGGGAACCATGGCAGGATGAGCGAAGTAAAAAGCAGTGGAGATGAACGGGAAAATCCCTACGTTAAAGTAAAAAGCACACATTTTGGCATCACACAAGCAAAATCAAAGGAAATGACAGGAGACGATTCTTCCCGAAATCGCAAAGAGATGGATTCCTGGAGAGTACAACTGCCTGAAGAGAAGAAGATGTACAAGAATAATCAAAAAGGTAATAAGAAGCAGAATAGTTGTAAAAGGCCACTGCAGACCACTTTGTTTTTGCTCAAAAGTGACCAACCATTTAACCTAATTATGAAAATCATCTCATTTATCACAATTAAGTCTAACTGTAAGAGTACTTTTGATAAAGCGCTAGCAACTCTGGTGATTTGAGCTGAATGCAAACTCATTTTAGCATTTTAACATGCTAACATTTGCTAATTAGCATTAAACACAGTAAAACTGTGGCTGATGGGAATTTCATTAGTTCTGCCGGTGTTGGACAAAGTTACATCAAATAGATGTTGAGATATTTGACAGGATAAGTGAAAAGTCTGACCAATTGGTGGCGCTAGAGGAGAATTCTGGAAATCACTGAAATCATGAAGACTGATCCTCTGGGCTTCATGGACATTTGTTCCAAATTTCATGAGGATTCATCCAAAAGTTTTTGAAATATTTCACTAAAAGCCAAAAAGGTCAGGAAAAGTCTGAGGACCAACAAAGTTAGTAGGATTCATCCTCTGTGGAGCACGAATGTAAATTGTCATGATAATCCATCAAATAGTTGTTTTTGAAAAAAAAAGAAGAAAAAAAAGTATTCTAGGCCTAAAAACAAAAACAACTACAAATAAATATATATTTATTATATTATAATAAAATATACATATACATATAATTAATACTAATACTATTATATTTTCTTAAAAAGAGTTAGATTTTTTCAGAATTTGGTTTTTCCTAACAAGAGACCAATTGTTCCATCTTGACAGTCATTTTTATATTTACATTTTTTAAATATCAGACATTACATCTGCTGCATAAAAAAACAATATGTATATATATAATATATATAGAGCAATGAAGTGTTATAATATTCTACAAGATGTTACTATTCTGGTGACATAATCTATCTTTACCTACTGTTGCTACCATATATGGAAAGAATCAGTGCGTGTCTATACTACAGCACATTGATGAGCTCTATAGTATAAATATACTGTATGCCATCGAATATGAAAATGTTTTCTCCAATGATCATCTATAATTAGATAATTATTTATTATACATTTAAAAGCGATGACCTAATAACACTGTGTTCTTCTTACCATAAAGGGACTTGGAAACATAGACTTCATTATGGTCTGCGTAATCAGGGCGCCACATGTTACCTCAACAGCGTCCTGCAAGTTCTCTCCATGACAACAGAGATCCACAACAGGTTTGAAACAGCTGCTTTCATCTGTTAACAATAGAAGTTCAAGGAGAGCCATTTAAATGTGAACAAAACATAATGTGAACTAGTAACATGAAACATTGCTATTCACTGAGAAACTACTTTCTCCAATAAGGTTGGATCCAAAAACCCAACAAACGGATCGTCTGCTGAGAAATATCTTTGAAGGCCTGAAGAAGGAAACATGTGGAACAGAAACTATCACAGCAGCATTTGGGATTCAAAATGGTAAGATGGACTGAAATAAAACTTGATTATCAGTGCTAAATGAAAGATGTTTTGATTCAATTGCTTTTTCAGTTTATGAACAACAGGATGCAGCTGAATGCCTGGACATGATTTTACGTCAAATCAACCCACAGGCCTCTGAGGTGAGCAATGTGATGAAATCTCTAAAGGTATTTACAAGTGAATTAATCAAAGAAGATGTGTTATCCGTGATATTTCTATCTCAAGGTTTTCCAAGGAAAGCTGAAACACACAACAAAATGCTCCGAAGGCCACAACATCAATGTAGAGACAAATCCATTCTGGACTCTTCCACTGTCACTAATGGATACCAATGACACCAACTACAACGTGGTGAATAACCAAAGTTCAGAGTTCTACTTATAATTGTATGTGATGTGAGCATGTTAATCTAATTTGGAATTCATTAAACCATTTGTGTTTTTACAGGAAAGGAGCTTTGAAAGGGTTTTCAAGTATAAATCATTTTCTGGAAGAAACTTGGTGTACTGCAACGAATGTGAAAAGAAAACGGAGGCAAAAAGCGTGAGTTTTGAGCTTAAAATTTAAAGTTTGTTTACCATATGGTCTATAGATCAAATCTGAAGTGTTTGATAATCTTTCCTGTATTATTTAGGGATGTGAGATGGAGGTATTTCCTCAGATATTGACTCTACTCCTCAAGAGATTTGACTTTGACTACAACACCATGAAACATTTCAAATCCAACCGCTGTGTGGATGTGCCACGTGAATTACAAATAAAGGCAAGGAGAAGTAACTTTACTAAGACGAATTGTGCAGTGATGTGTAAGATTTAGGTTTAACACATGCTTCCAATAAAATGCCCAGTTTTGTTCATCAACAAATGTCAGATTGATTACTTCGGCATAATATTACGGCACTCATAGACTGTTGGCTTCTTTAACAAAGTAGCAACAACTGCAGTTGATAACTTTAACCTCATTAAGTGTTCTTCTTTTCAGGATAAAAAGTACAAACTGTATGGGATGGTGAATCACATGGGCAGTCTAAGAGGCGGACATTACACGGCCACCATCCTGTCCAATGAGGACAAAACCTGGTACGAGTTTGATGACGATCACGTCTACAAGGTGATTATTTTAAGGCATTTATATGTATGGCACTTTTTTAAAAAACATACTAAATACCATCAGTATTTAATTTCAGTTTGTTGAAATGTTCTTCTCAATGGTGTAGGCTGATGGAGAATCATTTGCAAAAACGACTTACAAGTATGTTTGATTAAACCCATTTTATTACATCTGAAATACGTAGTAAATATCTTTTTTTTTGAACGAGTTTACTGAATATTACCTTTTTGTTTTTCTAACAAATATTTTTAAATAAATGATTGTTCAACAGTACCAGCACTGCATATCTGCTCATGTACAGAGGTAAGAACAAAAAGAAAACATACTTTACTATTCAGTCTCCAATATTAACAGATCATTAATGGATATATTACTTCTCCTCAATTCAAAGCCTCAGAAGAAGACGATGCAAAGGAGCAGCACGATGAAACCAGTAATCGGAATGAATGGAGGAGAGATAAAGTGGAACCAAAAAGAAATGCCAGAGACACTGCTGATGAAATGACAATGGCAAATCTGAATATAGAAGAAGGTATTACGCAATCCAGCGTCAAACATGAAGACAGTGACAATGACTCGGAACAGTCAAAACTAAATGGCAAAGGAGAAAAACAAGTAATGAAATGGAAAAGAGGAAGGTGAGGTCGAAGTGCGTCTTTGTTGTATTTTATTCTTGCAAGAAGAAGCATAGGGGTGGTAGGGCTTTAGCAACCTGTTTTCTGATATCAGAAAGGGTACGAGAAAGGTTAATGCAATAGGTTAGCATGGCATCTTCACAGAGAGCAGTGTCAGGAGGAGGGCCTCCTGGTGGACGGATTCCAACGTGGAGAGGTGCTGCAAAAAAACACTCATAGGGTGTTAAGTTAGTTCGAGCCCGTTTTCTCATTCTCATGTACATCAGGACAATAGGCAAGGCTTTGGGCCAGGGAAGACCTGTGTCTTCATAACACTTAGCCAGTTTTTGCTTTAGCGTGCCATTTTCACGCTCAACAGCGCCTCCACTTGCTGGGTGGCATGCACAGTGGTGTCTCAAATCCATGCCTAGGTACTCACCGACTTGTTTGATGGCGGTGTTGACAAAATGGGAGCCATTGTCACTAGAAATTTTAGTTGGGATTCCCCATCTGGGAATAATTTCTGTCATCAGTGCTTTAGCCACGACCGCTGCTGTTTGGTGCTTTGCAGGGAAAGCTTCAACCCATTTGGACCACATATCAACCATTACCAAACAGTATTTCTTACCCTCGGCCGGACTTAGCTCTATGAAGTCCATCATAAGGTGTTCAAATGGCCGCGTTGGAGGAGGATGTGCTGTGACCCGTGTTATGTGTTGCGCATGTCATGCAGTTCTGACTATATTTTTGAGCAAATGTTGAAAAGCCCTTCGTAAACCAATGTCCAGTTATCATAGACAGCATCCCCCCTTTAGACACATGTTCAAACCCATGTGTCAACTTAGCATAATGGGGAAACAGGGCTTTTGGGAGGCATGGTCTACCATCAGGGCCCCACCAGATGTCATCAATGATTTCACACCCGCTTTTACGCCATAGAGCACGTTCAGAGGATTCAGAAAGAGACTAAAGTTCAGCGAGCGAAGATGTAAGTGAGGGTAGAGTGTGAACTGTGGGCGTATGGGAAAGAGGAAGTGGTAGGCAGGAAGCAGCTTTGGCGGCTGCGTCCGCTCTAGCATTTCCTGTAGAGACCAAATCATTTTAACGAGTATGTGCAGCACATTTACACACGGCGATGCCTGCAGGCAGAAGTACAGCCTCAAGCAAGGCAGAGACTTTGTCAGAGTGTTGGATGGCTTTGCCAGCCGAAGTGAGAAAATGTCTGTGTTTCCAAAGGGCGCCAAAATCATGCACAACACCAAAGGCGTATCTGCTATCAGTATAAATGTTAACTGTGATACCGGCCGCCAGTTTGCATGCTTCTGTTAGGGCCACGAGCTTGGACATGGACATGAAATCTGCTTGTGGGCTGGCTAGGCTGTGAGCCAAAGAGGCCATTTCCTGAGCTACAGGAAATGGAATCTTCCACTGGTAAACATACAGAGGGGTCTGTGGGCTGTACTTAACCATGGAAGAGTCCGCAGGGGGCGTTTTTGTCACCTTGAGTCCATCTGGGGTGAGATGAGATTAATACCCAGTGAACACATCAAATCTTAGGTTAAAAGGTTAATGGGACAGCATGGAGACAAAATAAATGCTTGTTTTCTTTTTACCTCTCCAACGTCATCAGAGTAATGACACACACACAGTAAATTTCCATTACAGTATTCATCAGAATTCATTTTGGATCATGAAGATGATTTTTAGCTTTAACCATCGGTCTTAGTTAATTCTTGAAAATACATATTTTTCTAAAATGTTTCCAAAATTCAGATCTAGCTCTTTTTAATGCATTAAATTATTGCAATGTATGTTTTTATCTAAAGAATATCTTTCGCTTCCCTTCCCACCAGATGAGAAGTCTCCACAATCCAGCAGGACCTCGGCAAACATCAAGAAAGCCCTACCTTTGATTTGTCTCAATGTTTTTTGATTGTGCTTTTATTTTGATACTTCCTATTATATATGAAAAAAATCTTAATATATAATACTCATGATACAACCTACAGCAAAGTAAGCACTGACCAATTAATGTAATTTAAAAGTTTATGTGATGATATGATGTCATGAGATCAGTAATCCCATGCGCAGGTTTTAAAGGAAACTACAATGAGACCATCAACATCAGTGTTCAAACAGTTCACCCCAAACACAGAGAAGTAAAGACATATGTCCTCACTCAGTCCTTTGGTGTTGGTATTTAGTTATGTGTTGTTGCTATAACTTTGGAACACAATCAGTGCAAATGGATTTTTGCATTTGATTAGTGCCGGAAGAAGGGTGAGGTGGGGGAATGCCTGCTGGCCTGATTGAAATGGGCCAAATCTAAATATATAATTTGACTTTTTAAAAGAACTTTGCTTAGGTTTTTTTTGTAAAAGGGCTTGTGGATGCAGTCT
The DNA here is from genome assembly GCF_027596085.1 of Anoplopoma fimbria. Lineage (NCBI taxonomy): Eukaryota > Metazoa > Chordata > Actinopteri > Perciformes > Anoplopomatidae > Anoplopoma > Anoplopoma fimbria. Next base: position 21,428,945 of record NC_072455.1, on the reverse strand, counting down.
GTTTTACTGTGGTTCAAGTATGAATAAAAATATGGTGAATTTGAAGGATATACCTTCCTTTTTTCTTATGACTGCGTGGCTTCACCTCAGCTAAAAGTTTAGCAGAGTTACTCAACATAGCTAGCTATATTTTTAAATTCTACTGCACTTATAAACAGAGAGTCATATTTTACTTTTAACTTCATAACATTTATTTCAGAGCTAAAGTTTTAAATTTTCATACAAAACATCAGTTTATAAAAATGATTAAACTCCAAAAAGTATACAAACTAGTTCAAATTAGCTTAACCTTGACCAACAGCAACATTAAATTACAGCTTACATATTTAAACAACACTATCCAATATAATCCAATAATATATTAGTATTACACTGACAGTAGCCACTCTGCACTATCAGTACATGATGTGCACTTTGTTTATTGTTATGAACAAATCACATAGCCAAATTTATTATGTTTAAAGTACTTGGCAATAAACCATTTCTGGTTCTGATTCTTATAATAAAATAGTATTATACTGACAGTAGCCACTCTGCATCATCAATACTTTTACTTTTGATATTTTAGGTACATTTTGTTGCTGACTTTTTTTTGTATGATGGTATTGCCACTTTAACTTAAGAAAAATATTTTAAAATTCTTCTACCACTACTGACAGATTGGCACATTGGCACTATTGGCACATTCTGAAGAAAGTCAGATAAGAGATCATTATGTCCATAGGCCTTTATTATTTTCTTTTCAGTTTTGACCGAACCTCAGTCTACTCATTAAAAATCTCAAAACTCAAGCCTTCAACCTGACTTAGTCTGCCCTAAAATACTATTAGATACATATTATATGTATGCATATAATAAATATAATACATAATGGTTATACAACTGACAACTGCGTACATCTTTGTATTTCTATCTCACGCTTCTTCTGATTTTATTGAATGTATTGTGTGTTTCTATGTACTTTATGTAGAAAAAAACATTGTGTTTTTTTGCTCATTGCTGTCTTTATTATGTGTACTGCACCTTGAGGCATGCTTTGTGATAGTGGGCAACAATAAACTTTGACTTGTCTAGTATAATTTCAATGCAAGTTTCAGATTTTACTTCAGAAAATGTCCTAAATAGGTCAATTGGTAATGCTAAACAGTCTTCCTCCTACTGATATTGCCTTGCCTCGTGAGTGTCAGCCTGTGTCCTAATCTGTCAAGGCATAAGAGGTGCGTGTCAGCAGGTCTTATTGTACTGTACAGTATCAGCCAAACCCAGTTATGTCCCCGCTGTTCTCCAGAAGTTAAGACACATAAAGGTTTCTTATCTCTATGACTGTAGCAATTAGAAAACCTTTGAGTGGGAATGACGTGTCACTGTGGCTGCTTTCGGTTGTGATTTTAGCACCATTCAGCAGTTAATCATCAGTGTATGAATGAGTGTGAATGGGTGAATGATTAGTAATGTAAAAGCGCTTTGAGTGGTCGGAAGACTAGAAAAGCGCTATACAAGTACAGTCCATTACCATTACCATTACAAGCTAAAAAATAAGCTTAAAATTTCTTTGACCACTTCTGAAAGATTAGCGCATTGGCACTGTTGGCACATTCTGAAGAAAGTCAGATAAGAGATCATTATGTCCATAGGCCTTTGTTATTTTCTTTTCAGTTTTGACTGAACCTCAGTCTACTCATTAAAACTCTCAAAACTCAAGCCTTCAACCTGACTTAGTCTGCTCTAACATACTAATAAATACATTGTGTATGCATATAATATAGTACATAATGGTTATACAACTTACAAATGTGTACATCTTTGTATTTTTATCTAATGCTTCTTCTGTTTTTATTGAATGTATTGTGTGTTGCAATGTTCTTTATGTAGATACATTGTGTTTTTTGCTCATTGCTGTCTTTATTATGTGTACTGCACCTTGAGGCATGCTATGTGATAGTGGGCAACAATAAACTTTGACTTGTCTAGTATCATTTCAACGCAAGTGAAATGATACTAAAAATGTCCTAAATAGGTCAATTGGTAATGCTAAACAGTCTTCCTCCTACTGATATTGCCTTGCCTCGTGAGTGTCCTAATCTGTCAAGGCATAAAGAGGTGCGTTTACTGCAGAACTTATTGTACTGTACAGTATCAGCCAAACCCAGTTATGTCCCAGAAATTAAAGCACATAAAGGGTTTCTTATCTCTATGACTTACCAGCCTGAAGGTCCTCTCAGGTCAGAGTGGAATAACGTGTCACTGTGGCGGCATTCGGTTGTGATTTTATCATTCAGCAGTTATACATATTGGTCAATTTTTTATCGCAACATATATTCATATTATCAGTTTTGTTTTGTGATAAGAAGCGTGTCACTCTTGAAAATGTTGTTTTATAACAGCCAGAAAGTACAGGTTGCTATTTTGAGTTGATACTTTCAGCCCTTTGGTCAGATAGGGTTAAAGCCAATAAGAAAATAGTGATGTTGTTGCCTACCTACATTTACTATTTACTAACAATGAAAAGTAAAGTGTTTCTGGTTATTTCTTTTGGTAAATATTTCCGAGTAAGGAAGAAGATTTGCAATAGGCTACATATAAATTATTATTTTGAGAAGATCCCTAATCTGTGTGTGCATCATTTTATTTATGTATGTTTGTTGTCTTAATATCATCCCTTGAAAAAATGTGCTTTGTGAGCGTGACAATAAAAACCTTTTAAAAATGTGAATTGATGAAGACGATCTGAGCAATGATAATGATGCTTTTTGTAAAGTATTTCTGGATGTTTAGTTGTGCTTTTATTTTGAAGTCTCGCCTCACCTACTGACTTGGATGTGTCTCATTAGTTAGTAAGCACAGGAGGAGTAAGCACCACAGTATCGTTGTTTTAACCGCTTTACTAGTTTCAAGTTAACTTTGTTTCCTGTTAACATTATTGGATGTCTTCGGACTGGACTGCTGGAGCCGAACAGGCAACGTTTCAAAAACGGTAAATAACAAAACTCATCGATCTGTTCATCCTTTTACCGTTTGGTGTGGACAGTTATCATCAAATGAGTAAATGAAAATTCCCTTATTGAAGACCTAAAAGCTAAATAAAAAAAGAAATATTTGTAACATTATCAAAGTTTTGGATACTAGATCCCAGGGCAAAAAAGTTGCTTCTTTTCTGAACTTTCTTTTCTGTAGTTTCATAATAATCATAATCATAATGTCGCTAAACCAGAGTGAAGACACCTGACTTTTGAAACGAAAGTAAAACTTATCCTGTATCAAATGTCATTGACTTTTCTATCTCTCATTTATGGGACATATATGTCATCTCGTAATTATATAATATAGGCATATTGTTTCTCAATAATGAGATGCCATCAACATCACAAGATGAAGTGAGGTGTCATAAAAGGCAACAGTTGACGAGCAGAGATGTAAAGGCACGGCAAATATGAGTCATATTTAACGCACTATTCATTTCAGCATCACACATGAAGAGAAGAATAACATGGACAGAAGAACCTGCTCCTACTGAATCCAGTAAAGGGGGCCGAGATACGAAGACAATGGCAGGAAAAAGCCAACAAACAGGTAAGAAAGAAGATGATAAAGTACTCATGAACTCATATCTAGTATTCATGGACTTCTTTATTAATATTATGCAAGCCCTGAAAAGAAAAAAGTCAAGTATTAAAAGCATTATAAAGAAACAAATGTTGAATATCATGTAAACAATTAGATTTGGCTGGTTAGTAATGCTTGATGCTGTGTAAATAGCTGCCAGTGGCTTCTGCCCGAGAGGCAAAATGTGAAGAATAGGGAAACACTGAGTGAAATAACACAAGAAAATAAATGGAGACATTACGCAGTCCAGCATCACACAAGAAACCATGCAAGAAGCAACGAGTTAAAGGAAATTAAAGAAGATGACGCTCCCCTAAATCTCTAAGAAAAATAAAATCCAAAAAGTTAATTGATTGACTCAAATTGTTCAATCTTGGCAATAGCTTATTTTTTATATCAGGCACCTGGTGGTCAAAGAACAGGATATATGGAGCAATAAAGTATTATACTATTCTCCAATTTCTATTCATTGGAAAATATTTTCTCCAATAATTATTCAAGATTACGTAATGATATTGTGTTTTTGTTTCCTTTAAGTGACTCAGACGCAGGGACCTCATTATGGTCTGCATAATCAGGGCGCCACATGTTACCTCAACAGCGTCCTGCAAGTTCTCTCCATGACAACAGAGATCCACGACAGGTTTGAAACAGCTGCTTTCATCTGTAACAATAGAAGTGAGACAAGTATGTCAAGTATCAACAGGAAACACATACATCTGATTGTATTCAGTAGATTGTGCTGTTTGGTTGAAAGCAAATCAAAAGTATCCTCATAACAACTTGACTCGATTTTAGGCTTGATGACACAAACAAGGAAGGGAAGATAAAGGGACCAAAGTACAAAAGCCAAATTTAGAAAATTCTGCCATGTGTTTTGAACTTCTCAGGGTAATATCATACTTGAGTTTCTCTCATTTAAGGTTCTGCACATGATGTTGCAGGCTTTCCCAGTGCAATAACATCCAAAGCTTGTCTCTTTACATCTAGCTTTCATTCCAGGAGTGTTTTCATCATATATTGCAATCAAAAGGATCAGGCTGCATCAAAATCTTATTTTTTCTTAAATATCACTCAATCGGTGATGTAGTTAAAGTTAAAACGGACTGAAATAGTCATAAATTAACTCAACTCTTCCTACAGGTTGGATCCAAAAGCAGGAATAACAGATCAGGAGCTGAAAAACCTCTTTGAAAAACTAAAGGAAACAACATGTAAAACAGAAAACATCACAAAGAGTTTGGCGATAGAGAATGGTAAGTTGGTCAGTCATCATGAGAAAAACATTAAAGGACGTAACATAACAGCTGGAGATTCACTGGCTTGAAATGTAAATATTGTTTTCAGTTAATAATCGACTCGATGCCGCTAAGTGCCTGGAGATGATTTTACAAAAGGTCAGCCCACAGGCCTCTGAGGTGAGCACTTTCCAAATCCATTGTGTAAGTTAAAAGTCCAGAAATCAAATCAAAATAATCTAAATGTTATATTTCTATCTCAAGGTTTTCCAAGGACAGCTGACACACACAAAAAAATGCTCCAAAGGCCACAACATCAATGTAAAGACAAATCCATTCTGGACTCTTCCACTGTCACTAAAGGATACCAATGACACCAACTACAACGTGGTAAGTAGCAATAATTCTACTTATAATTGTATGTGATGTGAGCATGTTAATCTAATTTGGAATTCATTAAACCATTTGTGTTTTTACAGGAAAGGAGCTTTGAAAGGAATTTCGAGTCTAAATCATTCACTGGAAGAAACTTGGTGTACTGCAACGAATGTGAAAAGAAAACGGAGGCAAAAAGCGTGAGTTTTGAGCTTAAAATTTAAAGTTTGTTTACCATATGGTCTACAGATCAAAATCTGAAGTGTTTGATAATCTTTCCTGTATTTTTTAGGGATGTGAGATGGAGGTATTTCCTCAGATATTGACTCTACTCCTCAAGAGATTTGACTTTGACCGCAACACCATGACACATTTCAAATCCAACCGCTGTGTGGATGTGCCACGTGAATTACAAATAAAGGTAAGGAGAAGTAACTTTACTAAGACGAATTGTGCAGTGATGTGTAAGATTTAGGTTTAACACATGCTTCCAATAAAATGCCCAGTTTTGTTCATCAACAAATGTCAGATTGATTACTTCGGCATAATATTACGGCACTCATAGACTGTTGGCTTCTTTAACAAAGTAGCAACAACTGCACTTGATAACTTTAACCTCATTAAGTGTTCTTCTTTTCAGGATAAAAAGTACAAACTGTATGGGATGGTGAATCACATGGGCGGTCTAAGAGGCGGACATTACACGGCCACCATCCTGTCCAATGAGGACAAAACCTGGTACGAGTTTAATGACACTCGCGTCTCCAAGGTGAGTTGGATTTTACTTCATCTTGTCCATTTGGATATCAAAAGATACCAAAGGAAAGATGAGACAAATGTTAATTTGTTGAAACTGTTTTTGTTGCAGGTTAAAGAACAGCCATTTGCAGAAACCAACCATTACTGGTACGTTTGATAAAATACATTTCATTAATAATAATAACCCAATATATATAACATTATCCAGAAGTGTTGACTGTATGTTTTAATCTTTCTGTTCTATGCAAATGATAACTCTAAGATTATTGTTCACCAGCTCAACGACTGCATATCTGCTCATGTACAGAGGTAAATTCATAAAAATACATCCAGAAATATTTGGGCTTGCAATATTTACAGATCATTGCTAAATATATAACTTTTTCTTCACTTCAAAGCCATTTCAGAAGGTCAGACAGACACCATTAAGTGGAAAGATCCAAGACAAGTCAATGTGGAACACAAAGGAAACATAGGAGACAGTGGTGCTGATAACGAAGGGAAGACACAAACAGGACAGAATGACGTACTTATGGGAAGAAATGAGGCATTAAGACATCAGACAGGAGGAGAGGAGGGTGATGCAGAAAGTGTAGAGAGTGGTTTGAACACTGAAGTTACATACCAGACTGAGCATGCTGTTGGGTCTTTGCAGGATGGGAATGGGAAGGTAGATATGGAAAAAAAATCACTGTGTGGAAGTTTTACTTCACACAATGAACATAAAGTATCAGTCAGTGGAAAAAAACATGACACAATCTTGAAAGTTAGAGGGAACCATGGCAGGATGAGCGAAGTAAAAAGCAGTGGAGATGAACGGGAAAATCCCTACGTTAAAGTAAAAAGCACACATTTTGGCATCACACAAGCAAAATCAAAGGAAATGACAGGAGACGATTCTTCCCGAAATCGCAAAGAGATGGATTCCTGGAGAGTACAACTGCCTGAAGAGAAGAAGATGTACAAGAATAATCAAAAAGGTAATAAGAAGCAGAATAGTTGTAAAAGGCCACTGCAGACCACTTTGTTTTTGCTCAAAAGTGACCAACCATTTAACCTAATTATGAAAATCATCTCATTTATCACAATTAAGTCTAACTGTAAGAGTACTTTTGATAAAGCGCTAGCAACTCTGGTGATTTGAGCTGAATGCAAACTCATTTTAGCATTTTAACATGCTAACATTTGCTAATTAGCATTAAACACAGTAAAACTGTGGCTGATGGGAATTTCATTAGTTCTGCCGGTGTTGGACAAAGTTACATCAAATAGATGTTGAGATATTTCACAGGATAAGTGAAAAGTCTGACCAATTGGTGGCGCTAGAGGAGAATTCTGGAAATCACTGAAATCATGAAGACTGATCCTCTGGGCTTCATGGACATTTGTTCCAAATTTCATGAGGATTCATCCAAAAGTTTTTGAAATATTTCACTAAAAGCCAAAAAGGTCAGGAAAAGTCTGAGGACCAACAAAGTTAGTAGGATTCATCCTCTGTGGAGCACGAATGTAAATTGTCATGATAATCCATCAAATAGTTGTTTTTGAAAAAAAAAGAAGAAAAAAAAGTATTCTAGGCCTAAAAACAAAAACAACTACAAATAAATATATATTTATTATATTATAATAAAATATACATATACATATAATTAATACTAATACTATTATATTTTCTTAAAAAGAGTTAGATTTTTTCAGAATTTGGTTTTTCCTAACAAGAGACCAATTGTTCCATCTTGACAGTCATTTTTATATTTACATTTTTTAAATATCAGACATTACATCTGCTGCATAAAAAACAATATGTATATATATAATATATATATAGAGCAATGAAGTGTTATAATATTCTACAAGATGTTACTATTCTGGTGACATAATCTATCTTTACCTACTGTTGCTACCATATATGGAAAGAATCAGTGCGTGTCTATACTACAGCACATTGATGAGCTCTATAGTATAAATATACTGTATGCCATCGAATATGAAAATGTTTTCTCCAATGATCATCTATAATTAGATAATTATTTATTATACATTTAAAGCGATGACCTAATAACACTGTGTTCTTCTTACCATAAAGGGACTCGGAAACATAGACTTCATTATGGTCTGCGTAATCAGGGCGCCACATGTTACCTCAACAGCGTCCTGCAAGTTCTCTCCATGACAACAGAGATCCACGACAGGTTTGAAACAGCTGCTTTCATCTGTTAACAATAGAAGTTCAAGGAGAGCCATTTAAATGTGAACAAAACATAATGTGAACTAGTAACATGAAACGTTGCTATTCACTGAGAAACTACTTTCTCCAATAAGGTTGGATCCAAAAACCCAACAAACGGATCGTCTGCTGAGAAATATCTTTGAAGGCCTGAAGAAGGAAACATGTGGAACAGAAACTATCACAGCAGCATTTGGGATTCAAAATGGTAAGATGGACTGAAATAAAACTTGATTATCAGTGCTAAATGAAAGATGTTTTGATTCAATTGCTTTTTCAGTTTATGAACAACAGGATGCAGCTGAATGCCTGGACATGATTTTACGTCAAATCAACCCACAGGCCTCTGAGGTGAGCAATGTGATGACATCTCTAAAGGTATTTACAAGTGAATTAATCAAAGAAGATGTGTTATCCGTGATATTTCTATCTCAAGGTTTTCCAAGGAAAGCTGAAACACACAACAAAATGCTCCGAAGGCCACAACATCAATGTAGAGACAAATCCATTCTGGACTCTTCCACTGTCACTAATGGATACCAATGACACCAACTACAACGTGGTGAATAACCAAAGTTCAGAGTTCTACTTATGATTTTATGTGATGTTCTACTTATAATTGTATGTGATGTGAGCATGTTAATCTAATTTGGAATTCATTAAACCATTTGTGTTTTTACAGGAAAGGAGCTTTGAAAGGGTTTTCGAGTCTAAATCATTCACTGGAAGAAACTTGGTGTACTGCAAGGAATGTGAAAAGAAAACGGAGGCAAAAAGTGTGAGTTTTGAGCTTAAAATTTAAAGTTTGTTTACCATATGGTCTACAGATCAAAATCTGAAGTGTTTGATAATCTTTCCTGTATTTTTTAGGGATGTGAGATGGAGGTATTTCCTCAGATATTGACTCTACTCCTCAAGAGATTTGACTTTGACTACAACACCATGACACATTTCAAATCCAACCGCTGTGTGGATGTGCCACGTGAATTACAAATAAAGGCAAGGAGAAGTAACTTTACTAAGACGAATTGTGCAGTGATGTGTAAGATTTAGGTTTAACACATGCTTCCAATAAAATGCCCAGTTTTGTTCATCAACAAATGTCAGATTGATTACTTCGGCATAATATTACGGCACTCATAGACTGTTGGCTTCTTTAACAAAGTAGCAACAACTGCACTTGATAACTTTAACCTCATTAAGTGTTCTTCTTTTCAGGATAAAAAGTACAAACTGTATGGGATGGTGAATCACATGGGCGGTCTAAGAGGCGGACATTACACGGCCACCATCCTGTCCAATGAGGACAAAACCTGGTACGAGTTTGATGACAATCACGTCTCCAAGGTGAGTTGGATTTTACTTCATCTCGTCCATTAGGATAGTACTTATTCAAAAGATACCAATGGAAAGATGAGACGAAATGTTCATTTGTTGAAACTGTTTTTGTTGCAGGTTAAAGAACAGCCATTTGCAGAAACCAACCATTACTGGTACGTTTGATAAAATACATTTCATTAATAATAATAACCCAATATATATAACATTATCCAGAAGTGTTGACTGTATGTTTTAATCTTTCTGTTCTATGCAAATGATAACTCTAAGATTATTGTTCACCAGCTCAACGACTGCATATCTGCTCATGTACAGAGGTAAATTCATAAAAATACATCCAGAAATATTTGGGCTTGCAATATTTACAGATCATTGCTAAATATATAACTTTTTCTTCACTTCAAAGCCATTTCAGAAGGTCAGACAGACACCATTAAGTGGAAAGATCCAAGACAAGTCAATGTGGAACACAAAGGAAACATAGGAGACAGTGGTGCTGATAACGAAGGGAAGACACAAACAGGACAGAATGACGTACTTATGGGAAGAAATGAGGCATTAAGACATCAGACAGGAGGAGAGGAGGGTGATGCAGAAAGTGTAGAGAATGTCAAATTGTTTGCAAACACAAACAAAAAGACAGAAGACAATGCTTCCCGAAATCACAAAGACATGGATTCCTGCGTAGTACAACTGCCTGAAGAGATGAAGATGGACAAGAATAATCAAAAAGGTAATAAGAAGCAGAATAGTTGTAAAAGGCCACTGCAGACCACTTTGTTTTTGCTCAAAAGTGACCAACCATTTAACCTAATTATGAAAATCATCTCATTTATCACAATTAAACTGTAAGAGTACTTTTGATAAAGCGCTAGCAACTCTGGTGATTTGAGCTGAATGCAAACTCATTTTAGCATTTTAACATGCTAACATTTGCTAATTAGCATTAAACACAGTAAAACTGTGGCTGATGGGAATTTCATTAGTTCTGCCGGTGTTGGACAAAGTTACATCAAATAGATGTTGAGATATTTGACAGGATAAGTGAAAAGTCTGACCAATTGGTGGCGCTAGAGGAGAATTCTGGAAATCACTTAAGTCATGAAGACTGATCCTCTGGGCTTCATGGACATTTGTTCAAAAGTTCATGAGGATTCATCCAAAAGCTTTTGAGATATTTCACTAATAGCCAAAACTAAGTCAGGAAAAGTCCGAGGACCACCAAAGTTAGTAGGATTCATCCTCTGTGGAGCATGAATGTGCTTATTATACTTGTAAGATATTTCCCTTTGAACCAAATCCGTGGACAGATCTCCTGAAATTGTCATTGTTAGGCCAATAGATAATAAAGATAAATTTACAAGGAATGCATAAAAACGAAACAATTAAAGTAACTTCTTCCAAAGACACATACTCAGATGTGTATTATGACATTAAGACTTGTTTTGGTGTTAAAAAAGAAACATTTGCTTACTGATATTGATATTGCTCCTCGTGCAGAAGCTGATAGATTCAGGGGCTGATTAACCCCCTCGGTGCCCCCATGTTGGGAAAAAATAGTTAAATTGCCCTCTTGCAAGTCCTTATGGTAGATTAAATAGAATAAGTGCCCTTTATGGTGGCACAATGTGCAAGAAAACGTGATGAAAGTGCCCTCTAGGGCAGCTACGTCATCTAGTGGGCACTGGAGGTACTGTCAAATGGTTAGATTAGATTAAAACAACTTTTTTAACAAAGCTAGTTGTTTTTTATATATAAGCTTGAATTTTGACCTCTGCAATAACCCACCCTAAGCATTTAGAATCAGACTCAGAATCAGGGTTTATTGCTAAGTAGGTTATTCACACAAGGACCTTGGTGTTTGGTGCATACAATCATAAAAAATAAACAATAAACATAAGGAAAAAAGTACTGCAAGAGTCAACAACATAGAAATTGAATAGTAAAATTGCTATAGAGATATTTAAAAAGATACTATTAAAAAACGTAGGGATGGCAGATTGCAGCCAATCACCTTCTCAGAAGGGCAAAATGATGTGCTGCAGTCTGCCCTTGTCCTTGGCAGTGGCTGCAGCGTACCAGATGGTGATGGAGAAAGTGAGGATGGATACAATGATGGCAGTGTAGACGTGCCCCATCATTGTCTTTGGCAGGTTGAACTTTTTGGTTGAGGTCCTGTGTAATGATGGTGCCCAGGAAGCTGAGGGACTGTTGCCTGGGAACCACCATTCCTACTGTCTTTAGAGCATTGAGCTCAAAGTTGTCCTGACCTCAGCAGGTCACCAGATGGTCAACCTCTCACCTGTAGGCGGACTCATCCCCACTAGAGATGAATCCAATGAGGGTGGTGTTGCCTGCACACTACAGGAGCTTGACAGATTGTTGCCTGGAGGTGCTGCTGTAGGTGTACAGGGAGAAGAGCAGATGGGAAAGAACGCAGCCTTGAAGGGAACCGGTGCCGATGGTCTGAGACCGAGGAGGTCTTGAACCCACACGGCTAGTGGAGTCGGGGGTTTTGGGTTTGAAGTTGGTGGTCTGTCCGTGGCAATTTTAAGATGTGATAGGAATGAACTGTGTCTGGTGAGAAACCAGTTCCATGCGTTCACATTTTTGGGGGGTTACTAACCTGTGACAGTAGTGGATGGTAACACGCTTTTATTCGCATTTTCATTGCTGTTTTCTCAAAATTCTGTTCAAATCTGCTTTACATTTGGATCGGATTCTTTTTTTTATCAACGCTGCCGGAGTCGGCCATGTGAAACGAATCATGACTGTATATCACTTTAATTCCACTTTAGAGCTACAGTCACACATCTGGGAGCCACAGTGTCCCAAAGAAAAATAATTAACACAAATAAAAGCTAAAGATGGCCAGTTTGAATAAGGCTACAACTTTCAATATTTTAGTTCCAATTTGTTCTTGCTTAATAAGAGGCTATATATTTTGACCTAATGTAACACATTCACAGTAAATCTTTCTTTGTTTGAAATCAGATGCTGCACCTGCTTCACAAAAAACGGGATTGTGGAGCTATATTATTTCTCTGATTTGGCTCTTTTTTTGTAAGTAATGCTTGCTTCTCAGAAATGTGAAATATCACCTTTGAAAACATATTTTGGCTACAATTTGTTTTTGCACAATAAGAGACCATGTCATTTGACCTAATATTACACATTCACCATAAAACAACTAGATTTTTGATATTTATTTCAATGTTGACCTTCACCTTTTTTATTTAATTCAACCAAATGTTGTGTGTTTAAAATCTTTCACTGTAAATCATTTTTGTTTGTAATCAGATGCTGCACAGATCGTGAACAATTCTTATTGTAAGATACTGTTGCCTTTTGGTAAGTAAAGCTGAGCAAGTGAGGTGTAAATGAATGAAACAATATTATTAACAGATATTTGTTTAACAAATAACTGAATTAATTACTTTTCCTTCAAATCAACAGCTAAAAAGTCACGTGTGACAGGTGTTGCAGCTGAACAACCACATGAAAAAGCTAAAGGTGACAAACTAACTGATAATGAACTGAAAGAAAATGTTTTCATCCCTCAGAGTTAAGGAGAAGACATGCACAATATTAAAAGAGGGTCAACACTGAGTTTAGAATATGAGACTGAGCTTATTGAAGGGTCTCTGTATTATTGTAAACAGAGAGCTGATCATTAAGACATGATGGAAGGAACTCTCAGTCAGAGAAACAAGTCATGATATAAAGGTATCTGTCTATATATGGAGCCATAAGTCAGCCCAGCATCACACAAAAAAAGAGTCAAATTGCAAATGGTTTGAAATTAAAGATGATGATGCTCCTTTAAATCATAGAGAAATGTAAAAATAACTACAAATAAATATATAGTTATTATATTATAAACATATATATATATATATATATACAGTATGTATATATGTATATGTATGTACTATTATACTTTTACTTTTTATTATTGTTTCAGATTTTGGTGTTGCACATTAAGGCACCAATTGTATTTTCATTTTTTTTTTTAACGTCAGACATTGATTTTATATATATTATTTATATATATAATATATACGGAGCAATGAAGTGTTTGATTTTTTTCTCACAATTCATTATTTGAAATTAATAGTGATGACCTAATACCACTGTGTTCTTCTTACCTTAAAGGGACTATACATAGACGACATAGACTTCATTATGGTCTGCGTAATCAGGGCGCCACATGTTACCTCAACAGCGTCCTGCAAGTTCTCTCCATGACAACAGAGATCCACGACAGGTTTGAATGAGATGCTTTAATTTGTTGACAATAGTGCCAAAGTTCAAGGAGAGCCATTTAAATGTGAACAAAACATTATGTGAACTAGTAACATGAAACATTGCTATTCACTGAGAAACTACTTTCTCCAATAAGGTTGGATCCAAAAACCCAACAAACGGATCGTCTGCTGAGAAATATCTTTGAAGGCCTGAAGAAGGAAACATGTGGAACAGAAACTATCACAGCAGCATTTGGGATTCAAAATGGTAAGATGGACTGAAATAAAACTTGATTATCAGTGCTAAATGAAAGCTGTTTTGATTCAATTAATATTCTAGGATTATATGTATGTATGCTTTTTCAGTTTATGAACAACAGGATGCAGCTGAATGCCTGGACATGATTTTACGTCAAATCAACCCACAGGCCTCTGAGGTGAGCAATGTGATGAAATCTCTAAAGGTATTTACAAGTGAATTAATCAAAGAAGATGTGTTATACGTGATATTTCTATCTCAAGGTTTTCCAAGGAAAGCTGAAACACACAACAAAATGCTTCGAAGGCCACAACATCAATTTAGAGACAAATCCATTCTGGACTCTTCCACTGTCACTAATGGATACCAATGACACCAACTACAACGTGGTGAATAACCAAAGTTCAGAGTTCTACTTATAATTGTATGTGATGTGAGCATGTTAATCTAATTTGGAATTCATTAAACCATTTGTGTTTTTACAGGAAAGGAGCTTTAAAAGGGTTTTCAAGTCTAAATCATTCACTGGAAGAAACTTGGTGTACTGCAACGAATGTGAAAAGAAAACGGAGGCAAAAAGTGTGAGTTTTGAGCTTAAAATTCAAGGCTTCACTATGTTATTTTTTTTACTGGAATCCAATAAAATCATATATTAGTTTACAATACAGAAATCAAAACATGTAGTGTTTTGTTTCTGCTGTATGTTTTGAAATTAAAATTAAAATTCAAACCCAAACCGTGTGCAGACCAAATTTAATGCAGAAATGTTTGTTTACATTACTTAGATCTAAAAGGATGTTTTATAATATTTCCTGTATTATTTAGGGATGTGAGATGGAGGTATTTCCTCAGATATTGACTCTACTCCTCAAGAGATTTGACTTTGACTACAACACCATGACACATTTCAAATCCAACCGCTGTGTGGATGTGCCACGTGAATTACAGAGAGAGGTAAGGAGAAGTAACTTTGAATGGAGGCCCTTTTGAATTGCTTTTAAAATATGTATATTATATTATATTAATTAGTAATAATATTACATTTTATTTACCTGACTGTGCTCTTCATTGCAGAACAAGAAGTACGAGCTGTATGGGATGGTGAATCACATGGGCAGTCTAAGAGGTGGACATTACACGGCCACCATCCTGTCCAATAAGGACAAAACCTGGTACGAGTTTAATGACACTCGCGTCTCCAAGGTGAGTTGGATTTTACTTCATCTCGTCCATTAGGATGGAATATATTAAAAAACATTCCAAAGGAAAGATGAGACATTAAATGTAAATTTGTTGAAATTGTTTTTGTTGAATGGTGCAGGTCCAAAAACAGCCATTTGCAAAAAACAACCATTACAAGTATGTTTGATAAAAATACATTTTATCAAATTTCATCAATTTCATCAATAATAATCGTTTACTGTATGTTGTTAATCTTTCTGTTGTTCTATGCAAATAATAGCTTTAAAATTGTTGTTCACCAGCTCCGGGACTGTATATCTGCTCATGTACAGAGGTAGGATTAAAAATAATAATAATATTTTTTTTTTTAAATGTGGCTATCCCTCTAATATTAACAGATTATTGCTTAATCCTATTATGAAATAGCTTCCCCTGAAAGCCTGTTCAGAAGGTTTGACAAACAATGCATTGCAAAAACAGGATGAAACACATATGAGCTATTAAAGTCCAGGGTTTTGTAAATTAATAAATGTATCATTGAGGTGCCACATGCACATTTAAAAGGTTACACAAATAAAATTAACCTTCAGGAGAATACATATTTGAAATGCTTAAGAGCCTTACTTAATTATATTCCATTTTATTTTTATATTTTGAAGTGTAGCCTGCATTTTGTATTTTGCTTTACATTGATAGGCTGAAGATATGCCGGTGTAAAAGATGTATATGAGGCACAAATTGGTACATCAAAATTCCCCAGAATGCAGGAAATGAAGTGTTTCAACCATATGGTGTAAACTGTAATCTGGATGATACAAAACAAATAAACATAAATAAAAGCAAAAGATGGTCAGAATTTTTTATATTTTTATTTCTTAAAAAAGAAGATCCCACAGTGCTCTTGCTCTGCAACACTATTTATTTATCATACTATCGTTCCGGTCCAACTGGACCTTTTTCAAGAGTGTTTTAAACGTACAACATTGATCTTAAACAGAGCTCCAGCCACTGTGTGTGCACGGGTGTGAGATTCTCCTGTGGGAATGTCTCTCAATAATTGACAACAACATGTGTTTAATCTGCCACATTATGTTCCACATATAAGAAAATATAAAAACCAACGACCCACCACAACACATAATTAAGTCTAATAACAAGAATATTTATATATGATATACAGTTAGCATTAATCCATGTTAATAATCCTATTGATGCTAATACTTGTATGCCCTAGAACCTAAATGATGAGATGTCGTGTTTAAATTCATTGAAATACTGCTACTGGGTAATCTCTATCATTCCTCTTTATGGACTTCTTTGTATTATTTGGATTGTATTATTTTGTCCTACTTAGAATGACTTCTGAAAGCTAGAAGACCGATTTCTGTTAATATTCTTAGAGGAAGACTGTCCATAACCTGTGCACACAGTGTTCGGAGCGCTCTCTGTTTAAGATCAATGTTATACAAATTCTACAAAACACTGCAAAAGCATTGTGCGAGATCTTCTTTTCTCAAGAACCTAGTGATACTTTTCAATGCATCTATATCAGAGGAAGCTGGTTGTGAAATATCCCCTTTTGCTCAATACCAGACCATGTAATTTGACCTAATCTAACACATTCATCATGAAAAAACTATTGATTATTGATCATTTTTAAATATTTATGTTCTTTTTTAATTCATTCAACCAAATGTTTCCAAATATTTGACACTAAATCATTTTGTTATCAGACTCTTCACCTGCTGCACCAAAGTGGGAATTTGGAATTGACAAAATCAAACGTGCTTTTTCCTTTTTTAGTAAGTATGCTCACTTCTCTGAAATTTCACATGTGAGGTAAAAACTGATATCACTTTGATATAAATTGATCTTTGCTGAACGAATTACTAAATAAATTACTTTTCCTCCAAACCAACAGCTTCTAAGAAGCCGTCTGTGACAGATGATGCAGCTGATCAACCAGATGAAAAAGGTAAAGGTGACAAACTAACTGATAATAAACTGAAAGTTAAGGAGAAGACATGCACAATATAGAGAAACAAGTCATGACATAAAAGTAAAAAGAAATCACAAATTGTGGAAAACTGAGGGAAATAATAAATAGTGGACATAAAGAGGCATACGAAAACAATACTCCATCCAGCATCACACAAAAAATATGAAGGGATAAGTTGGAAGAATTTGAACTAAAATAAAATAATATTAAGAACTCTCAGCTCAAACAGAGAAATATTATAAATTAAGTAGATTATTATTATTATTATTATTTTTTTTATTATTATTATTATTATTATTATTATTATTATTATTATTATTATTATTATTATGTTTGTATAATGTTTTACAACTTCAGATTTTGTTTTTGCTTGATAAAGGACCAATTGTTCAATCATGAAAATAGTTTGTTGGACATCAGAAATTGTATAAAAGCCACAAGAATTTAATAAAATGAAACAAGATAATGCTCCTTTAAATGTAAAAGGAAAAATAAAATAATAAAACAAATAACTTTATCATAGAAATAGCTAAATACAGGTATCTTTCAGACTTTTTTCCTAAAGTTTTATTCATTCTTTTTCTGGTTTTGGGGATCAAATGTTCAATTGTGAATTTACCAGACAGAAGACACAAATTTCAAAATTTAAATGGCAAATCATTAACAATTTTTATTCTGTTTTTGTTGAATGCTGCAGTTTAAAGAACAGCCATATGAAAAAAAAAAAGGTTTACAACTATATTTGATATCATGTAATCAATTGCATTTTAATTAATAATAATCTAAAATACGTTACATTATCTATGCAGCAGTGTTGACTGCTTGTCACCTTTTTGTTGTTCTATGCAAATTATAAATTCGAAAAAATTGTTCCCCAGTTCAAAGACCTTCTGTCTAAATCTGTTGATATTTAGACTTTTTTTAAGGTGTAAATCATGAAAATGAAAACATTTAGTTCTTTTAATTATTGATTTTGATACAGAGAATAACTGATTATATAACTTTTCTTCCACCTCAAAGCCCCAGAGTGTCAGAGGCCCGATGAGAAGAGAGAAAGAGAGAAAAGGGACGCTGACAATGAAGAGGAGACACAATTTAGACAAACTGAAAAGCATGAAGAATCGATGATTATAGATTTGCAGATTCGAGAGGAGGGTGATGCAGAAAAAATAACAAATGACAAAACAGGTAATGACATAAGCGTGACACCGAGTGAGAACTGGAGAACACCGTTTGGCGTAAACTGCAGAGGACGTGAAGAGGCACCGGAAAATCTTCCTAGAAATGGAGACGGTGCACATTCCAGACTCACACAAGAAAACCCAGACGAGCTGATGCAAACTGACGGAGACATTTCTCCCCTAAATGTTGGAGAACAGCCGACAGACTCCCGTGGACCGGATGTGGATGGAGAGACAGAGAAGCTGAAACAAACAGGTAATGAGAAGAACATGTGGGATTTGGCCTTCTGTCTGGAATATTTATCAGTGTGCGTTTAAAGCAGTGTACAAAAGTGACCGCTTTATTGGCCCCATGGGATTTATTTTATATAATTTGACACATTATGCAAAAGTGCTTTGATGATCCATATACAGTATATAAAAATACTAAAGTGTCATTTTCTGAGGCTACGTTACATTGACACTGATCATTACTGAATATATGACCT
Organism: Anoplopoma fimbria; assembly: GCF_027596085.1. Lineage (NCBI taxonomy): Eukaryota > Metazoa > Chordata > Actinopteri > Perciformes > Anoplopomatidae > Anoplopoma > Anoplopoma fimbria. The sequence goes on along the minus strand of NC_072455.1, from coordinate 21,410,049 downwards.
TTCTTCAAAGCCCCAGAGTGTCAGAAGTGGGAGGAGACCAATTCAGAAGATCTGACTGGAGAGGCGGAAATGATGACATTTTAAAAGAACTGATAGGTGACAAGGTGGAAATCAAGCGAAAAGTAAGAAAAATAGACACTGATAATGAAGACAGATGAGACAACATAATGAAATGAGGAACAGGTCAGGATAGATTGGAAGAAAGAGTTGATCAGAACTAGATATAACTTGTTTTTGTGACTTACAGTTACTGTTTTGTGTTATTCTGAGGTAATTAATTCCTGGTTTACTTTTCCACCAGGTGAGAGAATTCTACTCGACCCGGCCAAAGAGCACAAAGGATGAAATGCACATCTGTCGTCATATTGTTTTTTTAGTATTGTGATTTTTTATTTTTTTTTGCAAGAACAACCTTAATGAGATGCAAATGAAGGAGAGATCTTTTTCCTCTTATTGTTTCCTATATTGCTTCGGAGATGAAAACCGCTAATCTTAACAACTTGATATCAGCGTAATCAAGAATTAATTTGTATATAATTATGAATCAACTTTGTTTTCTAATTATTGTCTTACATTTATTAAACCAAATGAAAATGATGTGATTGACAAACATGTGAAAAACTATTTAAAAAAAACAAACTTCTACAGCTATGATTTTTAAGTATTTAATTTGAAATATTAAAAATGAATTGACTGTAATATTAGTTAGATGTAAATTGTACACCAAAAAATTGGGAGCAAAAAATCACAGAAATATTTGGTGTTTATGCATATTGTAGTTAGTTGTGAGGTTGTGGTACATTTTAATACATTGTCATAGTGATCAGAGAATGTTTTATTTAGTTTGATATTGATGTTATCCTTTTAAAGACTCAGATTCACACCATGTCTGTTTGTATGCATTTTAAATATAAAACCAGATTTAAACCATTCAAACATTTATTTTATTTTGATTAGAGCTAGCTCCTGGATCGGAGCTTTACTGGAATTTCAAAGTTTGTTGTGGCATAGTAGTAAGAACTTTCGAATGTAAAGTAAAATGAAATAAAAATCAAGAAAAAGCATACATTTGAATATTTGTGTGATTTTAATGAGTAATTATAAGGTTTACAAATACATTCTCGAATCTAAGTAAACATTTTTCAAGAAATGTCATTTTGTATGTATAGAATTTATTACTAGTAGCATTTACAGTAGCTCAATAGTGATCGGCATTCACAGGACAATAAAACATCTGACTTTCTTGTCATGTTCAATTTAAAGTCTATCCAGAAGGAGGCAGAGTTCATCCACAAGTAGACAAAAATATGTATAAATAAGGCACGAGTGTTTGTCACATTTTGTATATATCAACAAATATTAACGGAGTAATATAATATTGATAGATTTAAACTACAATCTATTGTTGAATTGTTCATCAAATACAGATGTTTCTGTTTCTTTTTCATTTCTTCTCCCACACAGGGATAGAGGTCTGTCTAGGAGCCACACCACTGGGACAGATTTTGTACGGTGAACTGGTCTTACAACACTCTATTTTTAGTTTCAGGCAGACGAAACAAAACTCCACGTGGCAGCGGGGGCAGTTTATATTTTTGCAGTTCTGTTGGCTGTGCTCCACCTTCGTGCCGCATGTGGGGCAGACTCGGACAGAGGGGCAGTGGGTGACCCCCTCCACCGCTGGCAGACTGATGGTCTTACACGTCTGCAGAAGCTGCAAGTCCCTGTTGAAGCAGCCATCGTTGTCACAGCGGTCGGACCGAGGGCCTTGACCTTTCCACTCCCTCTGACACTGCCAGCAGAACTGGTAGGTCTTCTTCTTATCAGCTGTGCACATGGGGCACTGCGCACACAGGTTGGAGAGATCCTTCCTCTCCACATTCGTCTTACACTGCGGGCACTGATGTGGGAAACAGTGCAGGGAAATATTGGACAGAGAAATTTAGAAATCAGTGCACCTTTTAGTCATTTTAAATATCAAAATCAAAAATATTCAACATTCAAAACAACCTTAAACCCCTGGACCACTTACTGTCTGAATTTCACAGTATTCTGCAGCAGCCAGGCGAGCCATGGTATCTTCAAAATTCTGCATTTCCTCAACAGACAAATCAGCCAGTCTGCGCACCTCTTGGTACAACCACGGTTTATTGCACAGTTTGTTCCCCTCCACCAGTGCAGGGCATCTGAATTTGTAGTTACCCTAAAAACAACAAAGAGAAGAAGAGGCAGTTAAGAATTTTAGAAAACAGTAAGCACGTTCACCTCTGAAATGATGTTAATGTGCCAGACAGAGACACACACATACAAACAATACAAATTAAGGAATATCAGCCTCACTGCAGGGCTCCTAATATATTTAACTTGACTATACGGTGAACCCAAAAAGTTTGTCGTCTGCTCTCTCATTGAAAATGCTGTTGTCTTACTGCTGAACTTTTTTTTTAGGAATCAGGTGTTAGCTGTTAAATTTTAATTAACAGCCCATTTTGTCTGTTCATTATTCTGCTCTGTGCCGATTTGTGCTCATTAGAAGCATCAGTTAACATTTTCTGTGCAGTGTCTTTGAGGGTAATACTCTTTTTTCATTTTGTTTATAGTTATATTTAATGTTTAGTTCTTAGTTTCAGAGTTAAATGTCTTAAAATAAGCAGAAAAATACAGATTGCAGTTGGCACAAGCAAGATGCTACCAACTGTCTTTATATACCAAATGTCTCCTTCACAGTTTGATCACATTGCTTTAACTTAAATGTATTTAAAAAATACTTTCAAGGCATGAGATACCTCATCCAGCAGGCTGCGACACCAGTTTGTTAGAGAGTCAGGAGTGACAGCGTGGCCGCAGGACATCTCCGCCCTGAGACAGTCATCTTCATCGTCACACACCGGATCCAAGTCATCCCTCCTGTTGACAAACCTCAGGGTGGTGTCCCGTGGGTCGTACTTCTTCTCCACCTGTTGCTGTCCCTGAATGCTCATTTTGATCCTACTATAAAGTGGAAAAAAGTTGGGGCACTATGATTACTGACTATGATTTAAGTTAACACTATATCCCACTGTACGGATGTAATATCATGACTACTATTATTATCTGAGACAGGGGTTGTTATATAAGAACAATGGGACATTCTGAGCCTCAATAGCCTAATGTCAAAATATCACTATGGCTCACATAATATTTAATATAAAGTGTAAAACAAGTTCAGATTAATGGATTTTGTAACTCCTATCATTGTTTTTGGGGTATTTTGGGCATTATAAAACTCCCATTTTGGGCTTTTAGGGATGTAAACAGGAAGTGTGATGATCTGTGGGATACAACATGAGTATATGTACTCTTTATTTGTTTACATTTTGGCATATTGGCACCAATTAAAAGTATGCCGAATTAGCTGTTAGTAGTTCCTATTTGCAATGCACCCACGCGTGTACAAATAACCATCACTGGATTTTATTTAATACTAATAAACTTATAAAGGCGATAAATCTTATGCAAGTTCTGGAGTCATAAGGAACATTATGCGGATTTATGGGCGTTTATTGGTAATGTCAACAGTAGATAAAGACATTCCCAAAAAGTGCAAGCCAAACTGACTCTAAAAATATATATGTGTGTAATGTGTGTTCAGATTATTTTATAAGTAAAGTAGTCTAGTTTAATAGCCCCTGATTTGAAGAAGGCTTTCTGGAAACATTCTGTTGACAAGACCAACAACTCGGCAATAATCATCTTGACTGAGCTGATATAACTAAACCTGAGTCACTGAATGGCACTCAGGTGATTTCCAGCTGGCTTACATGATGAATGAATTCATAGCACAGTAGGGAAAACAGCTTGTTAAAGGAGTAACGCATTTAAGTTAATACTTTGAATTCTGAAAGCGTCAAAACATGTTCATTTTGCACTAATATTACTAGAATAAAATAACGATTGAACGTGACTATGAATACAATCAAACATACACGTTAATACAGTTTAAACCACTGAATATGTAAATTATGAAATAACCATGCGTGTAGTTCCCCTTTAGAAAGCTGCACAAACACATTGTTCATTTTAATTCAGGAGCAGAAACAACACATTGTTTTGTTCTGTCTTACCTTGGAGGAACAGTTTGTCTCTCTCTCTCTCTTATTCTTTTTGTTTCACGACTTTAATTAAAATATTTTGCTCAACAGGACACTCTGGAGGAGGGTTTAGCCCAGAGATGTGGGTAAAGTCACATGTAAGACCTCTAACTCTGTCTGTCTGTCGCTGTGTCTTCCTCCTTCAAACTCTCGTTAGAATCGAAAGTGAAAGCAGATTGCAGTCAGATAAACAGACATGCTGCTCGGTGAGTATCCTCGTGTTTCACCCTCCCATTTTTATTTTTTTACCACATACTTACCTCTTTACAGTGGATTATTATTATTGTCTTATTGTAGTTTACTTATTTAAAAGCTGTGATGGAGGATTGAGCGCCTGCGCACAAACACACCACTGGTTACTTCTGTGTTTTATGTCCTGTGATTTCACTCATTGGTGTGTTTGTTTGTGCTGAAAACACATATGTTTTAATGTTTCACCATGTAGTGGACATGCACAATTATAAATCGATCTGCTTCTTTATTGTGATATGCGTACGTCGTGCTTCCTTGTAGATTTTTTACTGAAGTGAAAGTAGAAATACCACAGTATATAAATACATCATTACTTGTAGTAAAAGTCCTGAAAGTCTAATTGTGCATAATTAGTAACTGAACTTTTTTTTTATTAAGCACTTGATCCCATGGAGAGAAAACAAAACAAAAAAGACTTAGCAGTAAAATAAAGAAGTACTTGTTATGCAGCATAATGCCCTTTGTTGGAGTGTTGTGTTATTGGATTATTCTCACTGATGCATGAATGTGTAAGCAGCTTTTTAATCTTATATCTAATTGATGTGGAGCTAATTAAACTTGTACTACTGCAAGTATAATTTATATCAGTCATCATAACATCATATTTAAGAGACTGATCATATGGTTTGTCGCTCTATTTAGAATCCAAATCTGAAAAGTAAAAGTACTTACATCCGTCTGATGAATAGGACTTGTAAAGTGCAACATTTTCCAACAAAATGCAGTACAAGTGATAGACTTTGGAAATATTCAAGTAAAGTACTAGTACCTTAACTACTTAAGTACAAACTCATGAAATTGTACTTAGTTATCACTGCTTTAAAGATTAAGTTAAATATTTCAGCTGCTTTAAGTCTCTATTGTACACTCACCAACTGTTATCTGTTGTTACCTACAAAAATCAAAAGGATTACAAGAGAACAACTGGAAAAATACTAGTGGTACTATCATAATATTGACAGTATTAGTACATTTCTAAACAAATTCTACATGTTAGGAGTATATTTTTATTATCATCCTTGGTAATGTAACAAAATGAACCCTCTGCCATCATTATTAGCTAATAAGACCCATTAAAAAACCCTCAGAAACTAGCCCTGTAATACTATCCTCTGTCTGTTTTCACTATTCAGTGTTGTTCTATTGTTGTTGATGATTGCATTGCTTTCTAGTAGGTGTGAGTGTAAAATAAGGCTACCTGTGCCTGACTGCTGTCTCCTAACTTCTGCCGTTTCTCATGTGCTTCAGCAGGCCGAATCCGTACATCAGGATAGAAAAAAAAACTTCAGTAATCTTAAAAATGTCAACGCTCTCATTCAAAAGACATCATTATGAATCATGATCTCGTTGAAATGTTAATAACGAAACTAGACAACTTCACCATCTCAGGTAAGTGACCTGACAGTAAAACATGTCTTATATGCTTCTTGAGTTTTATGATAATGAAGCAGTTGTTTGTCTTGTGTCGCTGTTGTGTCTTTAGATTACCATGGCCTGAACAGTCCGGGTCTTACATGCTACTTGAACAGCATTCTTCAGGTGCTTTTCATGACCGAAGACTTCCGGGAGGCTGTGCAACGGTGAGTAACCTCAGCTTCATTTGATCAGATCAATTAAAAACCCTGAAGAAATGTTTTTTAAAGGACTTTACAGTATATTAAAGGATTAGTTTGACATTTTGGCATGCTTTCTTTCTGAGAAGATTGATACCACTCATGTATGTATAGTATAGCTGGAGCCAGCGGTGTTAGCTTAGCTTAGCATAAAGGCCAGAGGCAGGGGGAAACAGCTAGTCAGGCTCTGTCCAAGTGTAACAGAAAGCCCACTAGTTAATAATATAAGAGAAGTCTGAGGGACGATGAAGGTGTGGGATGAATGATAATGATAATAATAATAATAATAATAATAATAATGATAATAATAATAATAATAAGCTAACCTGCTGATGGGTCCAGCTTCATATTTACTGTAGCGTATTTAAGACAGATTCGTAAAAAAGAACTTGTTCCAAGTGTATTAAAGTCGAATATTATTCTCACTGTGCCACAGATGCTGCAGTGAAGATTCAACAACCATTGACCCACAGATGAAAAGCCTATTTGCTGATTTACAGAAAAGTATGGCCAAAACACATGACCTCACAAAAAAACTGGGGATCACAAACGGTAAGTCTTGGATTTGAGACATCACACTGCTGCTGTGTGTGAATATCCTGCAGACTCAGAGAGGCCTCATATATGCTAATAATGATCTGTTTGTCTTCTCTCCTACTCTAAGTTTATGAGCAACGGGATGCAGCTGAGTATTTTGAGAAGATTTTGTGTTTGAGCAGTCCAGGGGCAGCCAAGGTAGGGATAGCAAAGGATAGGATTTGTATATCTAATGATATATTTTATATGATATTATGTAGTTTTTCATGAGATTATTATTTCTTATGCATTCATGTTTAAGCAGCATTTTATTTTGTTAAATGATGTGCATCATAAGTATTTTATACAGTGTTGGGAAGTTTAACTTTTTCCATGAATCATCTGTTTAATGTCCATCATGTGTTTTGTTTGTAGAATCATAATTTGTAAAGAAACCAAAGCTGTCAGATAAATGTAGTGCAGTAAAAAGTTTCCTTCTGAAATGTAGTGCTGTAGAATTATAAAGTGATATGAAATGGGAATACCCATGTAAAGCTACCATTACATTTGTACATAGTGCCTAAGTAAATATACTTTACACTTTACACCACTAATAAATAATTAAAGATGTGAGAGATTAGAGATGTAGATTATGCTACAGGAGTGGTTTAAATGTTCAAGTCTGCAGGATGAGATTTTTTGATACAAAAAGTGGAATATTCCTTTGGCGGTCTCCCTAACTAGCAGGCTTCTCGGCACTCATTGAACCTGTTGTGTACCTCTGTGTCCAGATATTCCAGGGAGAGCTGAGTCACAAGACCACATGCCTCAAGTGCAAAGAGAGGAACGATTCCAGGGGCTTTTTTTGGATTCTGCCTCTTGCGGTGAAAGATTTGCGTCGTCAAACCTACAGCGTGGTACTACACTTTCCTTTAACGAGATTCCTTTATGTGTTTTTTTTTCAAAAATACAAAAGAAAAAACACATGCAGGATGAATAAATATACTATGTTTACAGGAGAAAGGGTTGAAGGCATTCTTCAAGGGAGAAAAGGTCTGCGGGGAAAACAAAGTGTTCTGCAACCGGTGTAATAAAAAGCGAGATGCAGACTTTGTGAGTATTCATTTAGTTCAAGTTTTCCCTTTTCTTGTTCGCATAAAATCGTTTACATAATTTCTCATAAGCCTATGTTGTTTACAATGTATTTACAAGGCTGATGTAGATCCCAATAAATATATGACCTTATAACGTCTAATACATCTCAATGCATCTCACTACAGTAAGTTTAACCTAATTATTGAATCCTGATTTAGATCTACTGAAGTCTTAAGTATGTTGGGTGACTTTGCGTTTTTATTTTCTGGTCTAGGGATGTGAGATGACACAAAATCCAGAGGTTTTGACCCTCCTGCTGAAGAGATTCAGGTTTGACTACAAGCGCAGGTGTTACGTCAAGCTTCACTGCAACGTGGATGTCCCCCAGACTTTACACATGGAGGTACAACAATTTTATGTAAGCAGGAAATTGTTTTGATTTAACTTTTCTTAAAAGTGGTGATGTTGTTTTCTTTCTGTCTCCTCAGAAATGTAAATATGACCTCTACGCTTTAGTTAACCACTTTGGTAATCTAACAGGAGGTCATTACACTGCACAAATCAAGTCTCTGGAAACTGACTCGTGGTATCACTTCAATGACGACATTGTTAACAGGGTAAGGAGACACATTTTTTCTGTATGCATTCCAGTTTCACAAATCCTCACACAGTTTAACAACACACAGTTTATCATTTACTGTGGTTATTTTCAATTTTACAGGTCATACCACCACTGTTTGGGGATAGAAATAACTCTCTGAGGTCTCGTACAGCTTACCTCCTCATGTACAGGAAAGGTAAGTTTGCAAATAAACATTTACCTCATGGTTTACTGATTTTTATTTGGCTCTGTTTACAGTTTTTATTTAAACTGCTTTACCAGTGAAGTCTAACACTGAATTCTGTTAGCATCTTAAGGCGAAGAAGATAAAAACAGTTTTTTTCTGTTTGAAAAGTGCTATATAACTAAATTTGTTATTATTATTAACCTCCCATTTTACCTTCAAAGATGGCAGACATACTGAAAAACATGAGGAAGGCAACCAGCAATCTCTCTACGCACATTCAGATGTTGATGCTGAAGGAAGACATGATGAAACAACGAGAGGAGAGGCTCTCGTACCAGATCTACTGAAGGATGAGAGCTGCAACGGAGGAGGAAACTCAAAGCGCTTGTATGACGATATATTAAAGAACAGCCGTGATGATACCGTTCGGAAGGAACAGACAAACTTTTCATGGGAGATGAACGAACAGATAAACCCAGGAGCAGCATGTGTGAGGCCGCACGGAGAGATGTTACATCAAACAGACACTGGAGCAGATGGAGAGGGCTACAGACCAAGTTTTCAAACACGACAGTCAAATTCTGCAGAGCTACAAAAAGATCTAAACGATGGTTGCTGTACAAGAAAAAGGGAGGCAGTTACAGAGGTAAAAGGAAATAGAGCTGAACAGAAAAGAGAGACGTGTGTCAGTGCAAATGTGTGTGATTGTGATCTAAAATCACTTTACGTTTCCTCCAACGGCTCCACTTATTCTACGCTTCCATACCTAACAGGAGAAACGCAGCAATTTAGCGTGCACAAACCCTTTAAGTGTTGCTATTCACCAAACCTATACTTCAAATCAATCAGTCCAATGAGAGACGAGGAGAAAATACAGCATGTCGTGACAGAAGACAGCAGCTGCAAACTGGCGACCACACAAACTGTGAAAAGGGGAGAAATAACTGCAAGTCCCAGGGTGAGAAGAAAGGCTGCAGAGAGCAGGGACAAAATCAAAAGAGAGCGATGGAAGTGAAGAATGAATAAGGATAAGGGATACGTGAATCGTCTTTTGGAATCGCTTATTTGTGAAGCAGGACTCATGCGAACCTCATTCTTTGACACTGTTGGCTGTCGATCCTGTGCCGCTATAAACTGACTGTGGTCAGTGATGTTTTGATTTCAGATGGGTAAATGTTACCATTTCACTTTTTTAGGAACCTACATGCACTTGCAATATTTGGATAAACATGCATTTATGTCAGTAAAACTATAAAGTAAATTAGTGCAAATGAGTTGCAGTTTATACAGAAATAAGGTCCTATATCTCAGTACTGCACTTTTTTATTTTACTGTAAAAGCACAGTTCAACACAGTTATTTTACAGCAATGATGACAAGTGAGATGCTGGTGTGTAGTTCTTTAATTTGAAGGATGGAGGTGAAGGTGTTTTATCAGCTCTTGGGGTGCACTACCACACCCTGTGGTTTAATCTGAAATGGTTGTGACAGTCACCGTGATTGGGTTTGATGGGGAGGAGATGGCCTACTTGCACTGAGGAGCAGTTTAGGAGCACCACAGTGCTGCAGCTGAAAGGAGAAAATATTACAGAGCATTTATTGTAAGAATCATTTTTCATTTATACCGACATGGCACCATAAGTTTTACAGTAATGTTAAGTTGGTAGCAATTAAACTGCTGAAGAACTCCTGTATCCTATTTTAGCGACTTGTCAGTATTAATCCAAAATGAATCCAAACAATACACTAAATTCACTCTTTTTCTCTAGGTCCTGCAGCCACACCTCGA